>NW_017671975.1:201057-230049 GCF_001879085.1 Nicotiana attenuata | reverse complement strand
GTTAATTGGGACCGTTTGGCATAACCGGCGACTTGGCCGGAAAACTTCGAACGGATATTCGACGAGTTCCAGTAATATTTGAAAGCAAAGGACAGTGGATTTGGGTAGAGGAGGAGAAGGGGAATCTGGGGTGTAATTTTGGGGTTGATCGGAGCATCGCTGCCGGCGGCGACGATTTCCGGCCGGCGGCGGACGGCGGAGGGACGGTAGCAGATGGTGGGGCTAGGGCGGTGGAGGGTGATGGTAACGCCGGCGTTACAGGGGAGGTACGAGGAGGATGATTTTGGTCCCAAACTTTTCTGAAGACTTCGGACACTTATAACTAAAATAAGAGATTAAAACTGGGCCGTTGGATTAGAGTGGGTAGACGGCCTGGATTTAATTTGGCATTTAACTCAAAACGACGTAGTATGCTTCCTATACTACGTCGTTTTGTTGGTCTCACAGGCATGGGCACCGTGGACCGGGTAGAGGTGACCTGGGCCTGGACGTGGAAATTGTTTCGGCTACCTGACTTTAGCCCAAATTTGGTCTTACTCAAGACCAATTTGAAATTTTTTCTTTTCCCTTTTTCTTCCTTTATCAATTTTTTGATTTTTGTATTTATTTATGTTTTCTGATTTTATAAAATGTTAAAACAAAGCAGAGACCTAATTACACTATTTAACTCCTAAAATTACTTACAACTCTATTTAAAGACAAATGCAATAATTAGTAATGCAAAGAACTATTTTCTTGCAATTTTCTTTATATTTTATTCTAAAACTAATTGGTAATAAATTTGTGAAGTTAAATCCCTAAATGCCAATGCATATTTTGGTATTTTCATATGGATTAAAATGCACAAATAAAAATGCAACAATTACCAAAGAATGCCACACAATTCACAAAATTTATAAAATACTAGAAAAAAAAAATTGTTTTGTTTGAAATTTTGGGAATTATTGCTTAGGGCAAAAGTCACGTGCTCACAGTCGTTTTTCTTTTCCATTGGTAAACACAACAAACTAGAGAAAACTACTTTCCTTCTTTTTCTTTCCTTTTTTTCAAAAATCCGGCAGCATTTCGGCACTACTTGGACACTGGTTTTTCACAACAAATGGTCACCCTCATTTAGTCCTAACACTGCCTATTTTCATAATTCACTCATTTAGACAAGCCGGTCAACATGCAAAGCCGAGCAAATAAATGCGCAAGTAGCACGTAAAATGCATCAGGATGGTCCATTATTTCAGGTCACCTGTCCTAGACAGACCCAACCCCTGTGTTGAGTCCCCTAAGTCAAATGCATATGATGCAAACAAGCGTCCTACTAGGGATTCGGCATGAGGTTTTGTTCTTGTAGGTTTAACCCTAGGTTTATTGGTCTAGACCTGGCTTACCCGAGCGGACAACTCGGGCCGAGGGGGAGGCAGCGTACCGGGGATACAGAAGCTCCGCCGGCTTAGCAACTTATCCAAACCTCGTTCTAAATGGGAAAAGACTCTAAACAGAAGAGAAGCTACACGAAGTGCACCCTTCTCCATGATGTAGAAGACTCAGAGAGAGGAAGGGATTCGCAACAGTTTCTATATAATTCAACAAATATCAAAGCGGTAAAACATTTAGCACATAGCATGGACACATGTAGAAAAATCAGATAAAGCCAAGTATAACAATTTAACTGAGCTCGAATTCTTGAACCCTGAACCAGAGATTCTGGGTTCGATCCCCAGCAGAGTCGCCAGAGCTGTCACACCTCCTTTTTTTCGCTACTACACCCCGTGGAAGAGGAGTAATACAAGGAGTTTTTCCAATTAAAGGACAATCGAAATGGGATTCGTTTATTAAGAAGTTCAGAGTCGCCACTTGGGAGATTTATGGTGTCCCAAGTCACCGGTTTGAATCCCGAATCGAGGAAAGGGTTTGACTTTGTATTAACAGCCGCGAACCAAAAATCCGGGTAAGGAATTCTGTTAACCCGGGAGAAGGGGTTAGGCACTCCCGAGTTCCGTGGTTCTAGCACGGTCGCTCAACTGCTATATTTGGCTAAAGTCTGATTTTAATACATGTTATCCTATTGTGCAATTTTAGAATTGTTTAACCGCTTTTAATTAGTTTTTATGAAAGTGAACGTCGTTTAAGAGCGTGTTTTTGGATCACGTCACATGAAATGCACCCGGATCCTTGACACCTCTTATTCAACGTTTTGGGATTTGGATTTGGGTAAAATTATTAAAAAACGCGCCTAAAGGGGCTAGCGTCTTGTTAACTTTGTGGGAGGCCATGAAAATTCGCTAAATGGCACGTCCCGAATTTCTAAAATATTTTTAATAAAGCAATTAAAGAGGGCCACGCAATTTGTGATTTTATTTGGCACATCGCACCTCAACTCCAATTTTTAAAGGAAAACTCAGACTAAACTTTGAAGGCCATAAATTGTACGTTTGGCTAATATGGTCCCCCTCAACTCATCAAAGGACTAATGTGAAGATAGTACCATATAGCATCCATTCAAAATTCCTAACCACTTAAAGAGAATCCGTATTGGCCTGTTATTATTATAGCTACTCACATGAATAGTCTGAGCCCATTGTAAACGGGTGAAAGCATACAGTAAAATCATAAAAGAATCCCTCTCAGTAGCAGACCACTCTTTCATGGGAGTACCACTTTCAAATGTAAAAATCACCTCTTCTATACCTTACTCTTTAGGAAAATTCAGGTCATGGAACATATGTAATAGGCAGTGATTCAAGTTCATACAACAAAGTTAGCTCAAAGGTTGCTAGCAACTTGTGTAAGAAGCTCTCAAAACAGAATAATGCAACTCATGGAAAACTAAAGACAATAAGCTAGCTATTTCACTTCTCAGAACATATGATCACTCTTGATAGCAAAAGAATCTAAGCACAAATTGCTATATGTTTTCAAAGAACAGCAGAACAATTCAGGCACTGACGGGCAGACGTACGACCCCAACAGAAAAGATATCAAATCGTCCATCATAAACTCATTTCAAAGAGAGGAAGACAAACGACGCTTTCTGAAAATTGCACACGAATGCACCAGGTCTGGTAGACAATTGCCAAATCAAACAACCATAGCTAGACATATAGACTGCCCAGCTAACCAAAACCAACGCGAGCCCCAAAAGTACAGAATTTGCATTAAAAAGAACTGGGCAGATTTGCTTCTTAAATAATGCAAAACAGAGCAAGTGTTAAATAGCCTAATAATTCTAACAACTGCCCAAATTCAGAAGATATGGACATTGGAAATGCGACTAAATGCAGTAACGTACACTCAATACCTTCACAAACATTTGTGATGAACACAGAATCACATGCAAGTTGTAGGAAAACCAACTGAACTATGTTAACCACAGATCTTATACCTTCGCGTCAACACCAAACAACTAACAAGGAATTTGTTTCCAAACTTAAATGGATAAGGGCCTGTTTCAATGATCTTAGCAACAGAACCTCAAACACTAGAACCTTAACAGGTCATTAACATTAAAATGATGAGGACAGCTTCAAACACTAAATCACTTTAAGCACACAAGACAGACTTTAGCATACTCAAGCTAATCAACAAATGAACAGAGGACTCCGAAATCTTTCTCATGAGAGCCTATTCAAACAGAAACTAATAACACCTCAAATGCATTGCTTCATACTCATACTGTCATGTTCAGAATCAAGCAAAACCATGATTCAACCTCCAAGTTGCAACAAACAAAAGCAGATTTACGTTAACAGACCAACTAACCACAATAGGGAAACCTTGCGAATATTAGGAGAACTCGTCGACCTAAAACTAACAGTAATGTGACACCCTTCAGGAATCCATACGATCACAAAGCTGAACGCAATAGTTCATTTTAAAACAATAAAATCTCAACTCAAATGATAACTCGACCCCCAAAATAACAGTTACAGCACATAGGGAATAGAAGACGAACACTCAAACCAGCTCTTATTGAATGAACGCACTCAATCGCATCACACCAGTGAAAAGAGATTCATCAGCAAGAAACAATGTATCAAACATCATTTTCGAATACGAATCGAAACTAAATGATAATTCCAGGTTCAACTCCTATACGAAATTTGAGCAGAGAAAACACCATTCTAGAAACGAATCCCCATGGCTCAATAACACCTTAAAACAAAGATGCAGAAGAGAAAGAGATTGAACCTTAAATTCGAACTTCTTTAATAATTATAGACTCAACGATACACCTTTTGACTCCAAATCCTAGCGAGGTTCAGCAGCAAATCAGCAGGACAACAGTGGAAAACTAAGTCGACGAACTTGAACTTTAATTCATTTTTCACCTCTTTGGAACTCAAGGCCGGATTGAGAAAATTTTTTTTAAAAAAAAAAAGTATATGCTTCTTTGAACCTTGGAAAGAAAATCTTCAGAGAAGAGAGATCAAAAGCTCAAAAATCCCCCAAACTCTTTTCCTCTCCGATTTTTACCCCCGAATTCTCCTCCTCCAAATCAGATGAGGTTCCTTTTTGAAAACGAACCCCTGATGAATGTGGGGCTCGGATTGAGTGAAATCAATCCAACGCCTCACACTCATCCAGCGCCTCGTTCCAGAACCTTCCAATCGTGAGATATATCTCAAATTCGAGCGAGTGAGAGGAGAGGGGAATCTTGGCGTCACAAATCATTAGAAATGCAAGAGGAGAGATGGAGGGACGCATGGGTTAGGGATTTGGAATCACTCGCCATGGATTTGGCGAGTTGAAACCCGGCTTTGTGAAGAAGACGATGAACAGTGCGCGTGGAGTTAGGGATTTTGATTTGTTTGGTCTTATCTGTGTGTATTAGTGTATGTATTTGTGGAGCGGGTCGGGTTTAGCAGGCGGGTTGGGGCGGGTAAGGCTGGAATTGGGTTGGGCCTGGGTGAAATGGGTTGAAATTATTTGGGTTGAATGGGATTTGGGCTTGGACTGGGGCGGATTTTGGGGAAAATAGATTGGGCCTGGGAAATTTAATTGTAAAAGCCCAAAATCAGACATCTTTTTCATTCTTTTCCTTTTTCTTCTTATTTCTCTTTTTAATTCCGTTTTTTTCTTTTTTCAAACTTAAAATAAATGAAATCCCAAATTAAATCATAAATCCAAATTAACCTATCAAAAATACTAATTAATTCTAAATAATAATTATCACAAATAATTAAAACCCAAATTAAAGGAACAACTATCAAAAATAAAAAACTAAAATTAAAAGGCGCAAAATAAGTTATTTTTGTGATTTTCCTTTTTATAAAACAACTTAATTACTGATTAATTCTCAAAAATGCAAAGTCAATAGCTAAATGCAAATGCAACGTATTTTTGTATTTTCATTAATTAAACAAAATTAACATGCGCAGACAAATGCAAACAATAACAAAAATGCTACAAAAATCCACGAAATCGCACACAATGGACAAAATTATTTTGTTTTGAATTTGTGGGAGTAATTCATATAGGGCAAAAATCACGTGCTCACACTCCCATTTTATTATATCTTGTGGTAGGCGTACCACCCGCTCCCATTTTATTTATCTTGTGGTAGGCGTACCACCCGCTCCCAGTGACAAGCCAACAATAATCATAAGGAATCCCGGTAAGGGAACAACAATATCAAACAAACATCCCGGCAAGGGAACAATGATATCTCAACAATATCCCGGCAAGGGAACAATAATATCAAACAAACATCCCGGCAAGGAACAATAATGATAATATCATGTGAGGGACAATAAACTACAACGGAGTCATAACAATTTATAACACAAGACTCACGGGCATGCTTGACACCGACGTATAGATACTCGTCACCATACCTATATGTCGTACTCCACAATTAACACATAGCAAATAGACACAACTCCTAATCCCTCAAGCTAAGATTAGACCAAACACTTACCTCGATGCCACGAACACAATTCACGCTTCAATTATAGCTTTACCCCTCGATTCCACCACCAGTTCGTTCGTATCTAGTCACAAGTTACTTAATTACATTAATAAACGCTAAATGAATCAATTCGAATGCATAAAAATGAATTTCCCAAAGTTTGAGCAAAAAAGTCAAAAATCGCCCCCGGGCCCACATGGTCAAAACCCGAGGTTCGAACAAAAACCCGATCACACATTCCTCCACGAACTCAAATATATAATTTATTTGGAAATCGGACCTCAAATAGAGGTCCAAATCCCCAATTTTTGAAAAACCTAGGTTCTACCCAAAACACCCAATTTTCCCAATGAAAATCATTGATTTGAAGTTGAAATCATGTTAAAAGATGATAAGAATTGAAGAAAGTTAGTTAAAAATGACTTACAATTGATTTGGAGAAGAAGAAATCCTTGAAAAATCGCCTAAGTGTCTTTATGTTTTGAGAGAATATGAAAAATTGGTTTAAAATCGTCTAAGTATAAAAGTTGCAGGTCTCTGATATGGGAATTGCAAACAAGGGTTTGCAATTGCGAACCCCGAACTCTGCTGGCTTGGGAATTGCGTAGGCAGGCATCGCATTTGCGATCACTGGCCAACCTGGGAAGCTTCGCATTTGGGAATAAAAGGTCGCATTTGCGACTGCATGGGCATCACATTTGCGATGAATGTCCTCGCATTTGCGAGAAGGAGCTGGCCTGGGCTTCCTTCGCAATTACGAAAGGCCACTCGCATTTGCGATATTGCATTTGCGAGCCAGACTTCGTAAATGCGAAGCCTGCAGGCGTGCTATGCACAACTGAAATTCTGCAATTTTCTAAGTTCAAAATGCACACCGTGGCCTATCCAAAACTCACCCGAGCCCTCGAGGCTCAAAACCAAATATACACACAACTTCAAAAACATCCTACAGACTTATTCGTGCACTCAAATCACCAAAATAACATCATGAACATCGAATTAAACCTCAAGATCAATGAAATTTCTCAAAACATCTTTAAACATCAAATTTGCATTTAAGGTCCGAATCACGTCAAACGGATTCCGTTTCTTACCAAACTTCTCAGAATTATCTTAAATCATATATAAGGCCTGTACCGGGCGCCGGAACTAAAATACGGGCCCGATACCAACATGTTCTAATCAAAATTCATTTCCAAACCTTATAAACAATTTCAGAAAACAATTTTCTTTAAAAATTCATTTCTCGGGATTGGGACCTCGGAATTCGATTCTGGGCATATGCCCAAGTCCCATATTCTCCTACGGACCCTCTGGGACCGTCAAGTCAGGGGTCCGGGTCCTTTTACCCAAAATATTGACCAAAGTCAAATTAATTCATTTTATAGTCAAAACTTATCATTTTTCACAGATTTTCACATATAGGCTTTCCGGTAACGCGCCCGGACTATGCACGCAAATCAAGGTGATGCTAAAAGAGGCTTTTAAGGCCTCAGAACGCAAAATTCATTTTAAAAACAAGTGATGACCTTTTGGGTCATCACATAGGGCCACACAAAACGCAACAATAAATGTCGAAAATGCACTTTGAAAGCCAAAAGCTACAGTGAAATCCCATCCCCACCCTTAAATAAAAAACAGTAAAAAGAAAAGAGAATCATTTTGAGTATTTCTAACAACAGGGAGGACATTTGCTCAAATTCATTAACAAAGCATGCCGAAACAACCAGACCAATGGAAGTCAAATCAAGAGTCTAGGTCATGCCTTGCAAAATCAAAAAGTTGAAGTGAATCTGAGGAGAAACGCAGCTTCATTAAATCCAAGAAAGAAATGAAAGGAAATTGAAGTCATAAAATAAAGACAATGGAACACTCGCAAAAAAGATAAATAGAAATACAAACTAAAGAATATGTAACTGAACTTTCATATACTAATTGACATACCAACCTAAATTACTGTAAGCCGTCCAAAAGATGAGAGATTATAGCTAAAAAATTACATGTTTTGGATAGCGCTCGGTACTGGTGGTATAAAACAATCAACAAAATCACAGAGATAGATGGAAGGAGAAGAAGCACGCAAGAGAAGCAAAGAAATGGAGAATTGGAGATTGGAAATGGTTCATGCATGGGGATAACTCTGATAGATGGAAAGAACACGTAAGGACTTAGGAAGAAGCATACTAATACAACAACTAGACCAATTGAAATTCCAAAGATGCCCTTGTTTTAAAATGTAATGACAAATAAGCAAGCACGTCAAAACTCTTCGCTAAACAACTCATAGTAGATAATTGCTCGATGGTACTGTAATAGTCAGCAGACCAGTATCCTTAGATTATAGTGGAACTCCCTGCTAGCAGAATGTATAGCTCTCATTTAATATGCAGACAAAAGACTTTTTTTAGTCGTATTCATATCTCTTTTAACAATGTCTTATTAAAGAGCCAAAGGCAAGGAAAAATTAAAAGAAAAATGCTTAGACTAAAAATATGAATATATGATCTAATAACTACCAAATTTGTTTATATCCAGAACACTCAAATTTTTATATTCACATGAAAGTACCTATGGATTTTGAATACTGGATAGTCTTTTGAATCTAACAGCAAAATGAAAAAGGAAAATCTCCACTGAAAGCAACAAACAAAAAATGACCTTCTATAATTAATAAAATGGCATAAACTTAAAGCAAAAATTTGTGAACTGTAATACTGAATAAAAAATTGCTATACATATAGCAATTATGGTTAAAGGAACTCAGAAATGCCATTAAGTTTTAAACTTTTAACAGGAAAACTCGATAGCAAAGACTCCTCGAAATTCCTAACATTTGATAATCAAAAACGGTCATATTCAGATTAATAATGAGATGTTAACACTCATGAAGCTGAAATCACCAAGCTCTTTCCGTCATTGTCAATTATATCTGCAGGTAAATATCACACAATCAAAATTTTAGTAGTAACCAAAAGATTGTCTAATTAGCAGGAAAATGACAGCTTTCTACTAAAGAAAAAGAAAGTTGTAACTCGCTATGAACCCCAAAACTGCTCTGAGAAAAGTACGACAAACAAAAAGATCCTTATCAGCTTCCCACGATATGATACATGTGTGTGTATTATAAATTTTAGAGGAATCTGCCTCAAACATGTACTGACCATAAATAATCCTTAGTAAAAAATAGTTGGAGAAGCATTTGATATGAAAACACTCATAATTCTCCATGGACATTTTCCTAATGCACATCATAATTTCTCCAGGAACATTTTTCTAATGCACAAATTAAGCAATTCTTGAAGATTGAATATAAATAAATCTACAACCAGAACAATTTAATCTATGATTATGATACTTGAACAAATAAGCACATCAGAAAACAAAAAAGTATAAACTGGAAGCTAAAAAGCAAAGAGCGCAAATCTGTGGGCACAGAAAGGGGCATGATTGCGCCTATCCATTGTTTCACTTTTCCTGTAGCAAGTGACAAAATACATCATTAAAATTTCTCTTAAGCTCAACTGAAGATGCTCCTCGCTAGAATTTAAGACCAATATAATAAGCTCTGTCAGGAAACTCTACCGTTCCAAAACAAGGATAAGTTATGAAAGTGATTCTCACTGGTCATTTTATTACAAGAGCACTCATGCAGGATTCAGGGTTCACTTTTGTGATTCTAACATGGGTTGTAAATAGCGTATGTTTTCATTCTTCTGAAGATATGTTCCATTTGAGATCTCAAAAACTTGTATGAAAACCTTTGAGGATATAAGAGTTGAACCTTCTTTCGTGTGACATATAAGCTATACATTATTTTATTATGTCTATTTGCCATATTCTTAAGTGCGTTTGCAATCACATGTCTATTTGCTACTCCCTCCGTATCATATTAAATGAGGTACTATTCTTTTTAGTCTGTTCCAAAATAATTGACACATTTCTAAATTTGAAAATAATTCAACTTTAAACTCCTCATTTTACCCATTTTACCCTTAATGAGAAGCTTTTATAACCACACAAAAGTCATGGCCCTACAAAGCTTTACCCCTTACGCTTTTAAGACCACAAATTTCAAAAGTCTTTCTTTGTTTCCTTAAACTCTGTGCCGAGTCAAACTACCTCATTTAATTTGAAACAAAGGGAGTATTAAATTTACCAACATATTAAATTTTCAGTTGTCACGACCCTAAAACCGACCCGGTCGTGATGACGCCTATCGTGAAACTAAGCCAACCGACACAATTTCCAAATCAAACCATTATTTTATAAAAGCCATTTTTAACTCATTAATTAACAAGTAATCTTATAACATAAGTTTAAATAACCACTGCGGAATAAATACACCAACCCGACATCGGGGGTGTCACAAGTCACGAGCAACTACAAATCTATCTAGATACCATAAAGTCTAGCCCAATCTGGAAGAATATGCTAATAAAATCTAGGGAAGATATGAGGGAGAATAACAAGGTTGCGATCGCCAAGCAGCTACCTTGTCGCCTCCCAAAAATCCTGCTGAAAGGACGATCAATGCTCACTATCACGACCCGCAACTCCTGGATCTTCACACAAGGTGCAGGGAATAATGTGAGTACGCCAACTCAGTAAGTAATAAAAGTAAATGAAAGCCGAGCAGTAAGAAAACAGATAATTCCACGTCAGAGCACTACGGCAAATATAGTACATTTCCAAAACAGTACAGAACTCAATTATCTCGTAAAACAAACTCAATTTCACTAAAACCTTTTCTTTTAAAACATCTTTCAATAGTTTCAAATAAGTGAAGAAACAGTGAGTCAAAATGATAGAAACGTAAACAGCCCCTCGGGCAAAACATGTACCATAAACCGCCTCTCGGGTAAAATATCAACAGAACCAGCCCCTCGGGCTACCTCACAATCGCTCGCAATCAGCCCCTCGGGAAACAACATGAAACAACAATAGCCCCACGGGCAATATCACATCACTCACACTGGGTACTCGCGCTCACTGGGGGTGTACAAACTCCGGAGGGGTTCCTACAGCCCAAGCGCTATAACAAGCCATCTAGTGGCATAAATCAATCAGGCCCTCAGCCTCACAATATCATGAATCAGTAACAACTTGCTGCGACGTGCAGCCCGATCTCATAATGTCCTCACAACATAGTCACTCGACCTCAGTCAGTCAGAACTCACTCAAGCCCCTCGGGCTAACAGTAAAACAGGTACTCGGCTCAAAATATCATTTATAAAAAAAGGAGTAAATAAAAACCGAGTTATGAAATCAGTGAAAGCATAGCATGACTGGGTGTAAATTTTACCAAAACAGTGAGGAAACAGTAGTAAAAAAGCCCCTAAGGGTCCAAACAGTCAGCTCAAGGCCCAAACACGGCATTCAGCCTCAAACATAGTACTCCCTCCGTTTCATATTAGATGAGGTACTTTCCTTTTTAGTCTGTTCCAAAATAAATGACACATTTCTAAATTTGGAAATAATTCAAACTTTAAACTCTTCATTTTAACCATTTACCCTTAATGAGAAGCTTTTATAGCCACACAAATGGCATGACCCCATAAACCTTTTACCTCTTAGGCTTTTAAGACCACAAGTTTCAAAAGTCTTCTTGTTTCTTCTTAAACTCCGTGCCGAGTCAAACTACCTCATCTAATATGAAACGGAGGGAGTAATACTTTCCAAAATATAATAATATCAAACAGTTTCCAATTAAATACGCGACTTAATAGTCGTACGGGATGGACCAAGTCACAATCCCCAATGGTGCACGACCTCACGCTCGACATCTAGCGTGTGTGTCACCTCAAAGTAGCACAACGATGTGAAATCCAGGGTTTCATACCCTCAGGACAACATTTACAATCATTACTTACCTCAAACCGGTCCAAACTCTAGCCCGCGATGCCTTTGCCTCTCAAATAGGCCTCAACTCGCCCCGAATCTATCCATAATCAGAATCATAACATCAAAAATAGCTAAAGGAACAAAGCCTACGCGAAAATATTCAAATTACATCGAAAATCTCGTAATTGGCCAAACCCGACCCCCTGAGCCCACGTCTCAGAATTTGATAAAAATCACATCACTAGAATCCTTATCCTCCCACGAGTCTATACATATCAAGAACATCAAAATCAGACCCCAAATGGCCCCTCAAATCCTCAATGGAAACTCTCCAATACCAAGCCCTAATTATCCAATTTTAACCCTTAATTTCCAATAATTCAAAGCCTAATCAGTAAAATAATGCCATAGAATCGAGTATTGAGTTCAAAAATCTTACCTCCAAATGTTACCCCTTGAATCCCTCTTCAAATCCTCTCAAAAAGCTCCAAACTCGTCTCAAAACTGGAGGAAATAAGCTAAAAATCTCGAAGATGACCTTTTATACTTTCTATCCGGGCATCTCGCACCTGAGCTCTCTTTTCACATCTGCGGACCGCTTCTGCAGACAAAATAACCGCATCTGCGGTTTTTCACTTAAGGCCCAACTTCCGCACCTGCGCCTAGGGCTTCGCACCTGCGGGCTCGCAGGTGCGGTAAATCATCCGCTTGCGACTAAATAAGCTCATGCGGCTGCCTCCGCACCTATGATCATCGCACCTGCGGTCCGCGATCCGCAGGTGCGGAAACAACAGAAGCAGCAAATTCTGCAACACAACTCCAAGTCCAAACTTTCCGACAACCATCTAAAACTAGCCCGAGGCCCTCGGGATCTCAACCAAACACGCCAACAAGGCATATACCACTATTCAAACTCGTGCCAATCCTCGAAACACTCAAAACAATGCTGGAACATCAAATCACCCTCGGATTCAAGCCTAAGGATTCCAAAACTTCCGAATTCCGCAAATGATCAAAAAGTCTATCAGACCTCATCCGAATGACCTGAAATTTTGCACACACGACACAAATGACACAACGGAACTACTCCTACTTCCGGAATTCCATTCTGACCCCCTATATCAAGATTACCACTACCAACCGGAAAACGCCAAAATTCCAATTTCGCCAATTCAAGCCTAAATCTACCACGGACCTCCAAAATCCATTCTGAACACGCTTCTAAGTCCAAAATCACCCGACGGAGCTAACCAAATCATCAAAACCAAAATCTGAGATCGAATACTAAAAAGTCAAGACTGAGTCAAACCTTTCAAATTTAAAGCTTCAAGATGGGAATCATCCTTCCATATATGTTCCGATTATCCTAAAAACCAAAACCGACGAATCACATAAGTCATAATACATCATATGGGGCTAGCCATGCCCGAGAACTGGCGAGCGAAGTGCAAATGCTCAAAACGACCGGTCGGGTCGTTACATCAGCATACTTATGCCTAATAAACTTTATGTAATGCATACAAAGCCATAAGCTATTCACCCTCAGCTTATGAATTTTTAACTTATAAGCACTTTAAGTTTGACCAAGAATTTTACTATTTTATCCTTAAAATATTCTTTTTTATAACAAAACTCCTACATCGATACTCACCCCCTCAACTATTTATTCAACCTTTCAAGTCTGCAATTCTCATTGACTATTTAAAATAAGTGAATTCTCTCTTCCTTTGCATATTTATATCTATGTGATTGTGTATTAATCTTTGAACTGTATGTAATAAATGAGGACATATCAAATTTTTGGTTTATTGCTTTCTAAGTGTTGTGGTGATGAAGACAATGTTTGTGTCTCTTCAAATATTTTGTCCTATTTAGGTTTATTTTCACTGAGAAACTTTTGTCAAATTATTAATTATTATAACTTATGATTATATGCTTATCATAAAATAAAATATATTTATCATAAAAATTATCTTATCTAAGCACAATTATATTTAAAATAAAATGACAAATAGAATATTTTGTATTTGAATCGATTTGGAACCTAAAATTTTAAAGAAATTACGCCCTTATAAGTGTAAACAGTTCTAAGGTTGTTTAAGTCATTTTAGTAGAAAAAGAGCTTATCATCAATTTTTTTTTTATCAAATACTGCAATAACTTATTATCAATTTCAGCACTTATACCCAAACACGTAACCGTTTATTTATTAAATCAGTTCTGCACTTAAAAGTATTTTTCAGCACTTAATACTTATCAGCTACCTCAAACCAGCTAATCCAAACGGGCTCTAGGTACGGGTGTTAGCCTTAAGGATAGTAGCTAACAGATGAAATGACTAAAGTGATTGGGTGCAAGAATTTAAAGGTCATGCATATGATATTGAAATAATCCCTTCATCTTCATCTCTAATTTTATTGTTCTTTCTCTCCCTTTTTTTTGCTCTTTCAATAAGTTACACGCCCACACGCAATTTTATTTATTGAGACAATTAAAGGCTTCTCGCGAAACTGATGGAAACAATATATGTTAATTAAACCACAATAGCATTGACAACAGAAGGAAATATAGTAGCTATCTTCTTAGAGAACCATTATATCAGATTTCAAATGCAACAACTATTTTTAAGAGACTTTGCAGTTTGATTTTGATACTCAATATCTTTAGTAGGGCTGCTCGAAATAAAACTCATAGAACGCATAGCACCTAAATAAGAAAATGAAGATGAAGGACCATGAAAATTTTTGAAGAAAAAGAAAAACACATAGAAAACCAGGTAGTAACTTTGCAGGTGGCAACTTAGAAGATAAAAATAGCATAAAATTTTATATGTGACCAGCTGAACTAACATAATATCATAGCAGCAAAAACTGACCGTAGCAGCACCTGAAAAACAACAACAAAAGTAGCTTCACCTGCATCCAGAATTGTAGTGAAGGTGTCTGTAATAACATCCAAAAAGAAGCAGCAAAAGTGGCTTCAACTGCATCCAGCAACAGCAGAAAAGTAGCTCCAAAGCATCCCAAAACAGTAGCAAAACACCTTTCACTGGTGATTAAACCAAAAAATAACACATTCATTCCAACTTTTTAGATTATTTCACTATTGCAAGCTTGCTCTTCGATTATCCAAAAGTCCAAGACTGACCTTGTTTGTTGCAAAATCTTTTCAGGCCTATTTATTACATATGTGTGTGATATTCGTACACCTTAGTAAGCATGTGATATTTATCACAGAAGCACGTCGATAATCATACTTTATACGATATAGAAGATAGCATATAAAGCTATTGTACCCGATTTATACCTCCCATTTATGATTACTCATAAATCTGCCTTGTGGATTTCATGCTCTACAGTCCAATTGGAACAAAGCAATCTCTCAAGAACTTAATATGGCAAGATAAATCTATCACTTGTATACGAACATCATGATACATGTACTTAAACTATTGCCCAAGAAAGTTATAGCAAAAATTATTAGGTGAAGAGCGATAAGATAGTATGGTCATTAGTTGATCTGCTCGCTAGTGACCAACTTGCCCAAGGTTATCGTTACCCTACTAGAAAGATCAAGCATTTATTTTCTTTATTTATATACCATTTACTCTAGAACAAAATCAAGCAACACTTGTAACGACCCGATTGGTCGTTTTGGGTATCTGTACTTTGCTCAGTATTTTGAGAGCTCGAGTATCTCCGCGTGATGTATTATAACTTGTGTTAATCGTCAGTATTGGTTTTCAAGTTATCCGGAATGGATCTGGGATAATGAACTTCAAAAATTAAGTTCTAAGTTGGAAGAATTGACCTAGTTTGACTTTTTAGCATTTGACCTCAGATGGGGTTTCGTCATTTCCGTTAGCTCTGTTGGATGATTTTGGACTTAGGAGTGCGTCCGGATTGTAATCTGGAGGTACGTAGTGGAATTAGTCTTGAATTGGCAAAAGTTGGATTTTGGGAAGTTTGGCCGGGAGTGAAATTTTTGATATCGGGGTCGGATTCTGATTCCAAAAGTTGGAATAGGTTCGTAATATCAAATTTGACTTGTGTGCGAAATTTGAGGTCAATCGAAGATGATTTGGTAGGTTTCGGTATCGATTGTGGAAGTTGAAGTTTCAAAGTTCATTGATTTCAGCTTGAGGTGTGATTCATCGTGTCGAGGTTGTCATGCATGATTTGAAGCTTCGGGTAGGTTTGTCATATGGAACTTGCTTGCAAATTTGACGCCATTCGGAGTTAATTTGATATGGTTCGGACGCTCGGTTGTGATTCTAGAAGTTCTTGAAGTTTAGTTTGATTTTCATGCGTTTTGGCATCCGATTCATCGTTTTCCAAGCTATTTTGATGATTTGAGCGTGCGAGCGAGTTTGTGTTGTGTTTTCAGACTTGTGTGCATATTTGGTTTGGAGCCCCGGGGGCTCGGGTGAGTTTCGGATTAGTTTCGGAATGTTCTTGCATAGTTTTTGATTTTTGGTTCTGGTATCTTCGCATTTGCGATGTTTGGTCGCAAATGCATCCATCACATTTGTGAGGAAAACCTCGCATTTGCGGAGTCTGGGCGACTGGGCAGCTTTTTGCATTTGCAATGAACCAGCCGCATTTGCGAAGGTTGGTCTTCGCATTTGCGAAGTTTTTGTCGCAAATTCGACCTCAGCAGGAATCCCTCAGGATTGCAATTGCCATTTGTTTTTCGCAATTGCGGTCCGCATTTGCGAACCTCCTGTCGCAAATGCGACATGTGCAACCTGTTAAGTGCTGAGAATTCCGAGTTTTTGCTTCATTTTAATATTTTTGAACTCTAGCTTCGGGTGAGGCAATTTTGAGAGGGGATTTTCATGCCAAATCATTGGGTAAATATCTTTAATCAATTTCTAACTATTTCATGATTTTATACAAGATTTAACATCAAATTCATGGGAAAACTACGAAAAAATTTGGGGATTTTGTCAAAGTTTTGAAAAATAAAAATCTGATATTTAAGAGTCGAATAAGACTCGGATTTGAAACTAAAACACATATTTGGACTCGTGGAGTTATGGGTAGTCAATACCTACCTTTGGACCCGGGTTTTGATCGGGCAGGCCCCGGATTTGACTTTTGTTGATTTTTTAGAAATTGAATAAAAATCATAGCTTTATTAATTAAAATTATTTTCTCTTGCACTGTGTGGTGTATTCAAGTCGTCATTGGCTAGATTGAGTCAAGCGGAGGTGAGTTCGTAGAGGAAAAGGCTAAATTGAGTGTTGGATTAGCCGAATTGAGGTAAATGTTTTGCCTAGCTTTGTTGAGGAAATTTTTTCTCCTATTTGTCATTGTTTGCTACATGCGGGGGGTGATACATATATGATGTGACGAGCGTATATGTATGTGCTAGGGTTAATTATGCTTGGGGGGGGGGGGGGATTATGTTTTTTCTTTGTAGAATTTCGTGACATTCTGTTTAATGCCTTGACTCTTAGATACTAAGGACATAATATTAAATTATAGATATCAAGACTTAGCTTGTTATAACTTGATCAAACTTGATAAAAATTTTAAGAATACATTGATGTTCTTAATTTGGTCATCTCTATGCGAAATCATTACTACATCACTACAACCCATATTCTTGAGCTGTTAGACTCTATACTTGTGTTGTGGATCATTTATGAGATTCGTGGAAGTATTTGAATAATACGGTTCTTGAGGGTTGTTGAACCATTGTTGACTTGGAAAGTTGTGATGTGGAATGTGATTAGATTATCCGTTTAAGCACTCTCCTTGATGTTATTTATGCTTCCTGCCTTGTTTGTCATTTATATACATATGCTTGGTAAGGAAGAGTGTAAAGCATGAAGGGTGATGCCGTGCCATTGTTTATGCGTTATCATGTGAGAGAGAGTGTAAAGCATGAAGGGTGATACCGTGTCATATCATATGAGAGTAAAAGCACGAAGGGTGATTCCGTACCATTTTATTTATATTGTTATGCTTTCAATATCATGAGGTCATGGCATGAAGGGTGTTTCCGTGCATGTGCGGATGAGGGACATGCATTATGATGTGATATTTGTTTCCCGTGTATATGTTTATGCCTACCCTTGAGCTGTTATTGTTGTATTTACATATTTGGTGTGACTTGGTGTTATTGTCCTGTACTTGACCTTTTCCTCAATTGTTGTTGCACTGTCCATACCTTTAACTTGCTTAACTTACAATTACCATGTCTATTCCTGCTTTTATAATTATACTCATGTTGTATCTATTCTGTTGCACTTTAGTATAAGCCTTCCACTATGCTAGCCATTCATGCTCTTACTTGTTAACTTGTAAAGAACATGTGTTTTCTTCTTAATTGTTATATTTGTTCTTAGGCCTCCTATATGCTAGTTAATTGAAGTTGATATTTCTTGTTTTCCAATTGTTGTTGTTTCTCACGTGCTTTCCGTTTAGTCCTTTACTGTGACCCATATGTGTATCCTTGTCCAATGTTGTTACTTGCGTATTTCCTACTTTGTGATTCCTATTATTCTGTTCTTGTGATTTGGTTGGCTCTGTTATACTATCACTTGGGAAAGATGAGTTGAACGCACGAAGGGTGTTGTCGTGCTAATTGCATTATTACATAAATTTATTTATACATAGCGAGGATGAGATAAAAGCACGAAGGGCGTTACCGTGTCATGTGATTTGACATTTTGACATTTTGGACATATATCTCATACAAGGAAAGATTGTGAAAATTCTACTTTGTTTCTTCTTAGTAATTATTGACAGTCTCGCCGAGTTGCGTATGATACTTTTATCTGTTATACTTTGAACTACTTTACTGTTAAACTATTGTGCAGGTTTTTTGCAATAAGCATATTTTTTTAGTTAAAAGCCTCGTCACTACTTCAACGAGGTTAGACAAAATACTTACCAGTACATGGGATCGGTTGTACTGATACTGCACTTCTGCACGTTCCATGCAGATTTTAGAGTGGAGTTGCTGGTGACGTCGAGTGCTGATTCGGAAGATGATTGTGCGTTTGGATATAGCTGCCACTTGTCCTTGGTAGTTTATATTATTGCTAATCTGTTTATGTAACCTTCAAAAAGAACGTGCATTTATTTCTATCAATTTTGAAATTCCAAATCATAGAAGCTCGTGATTCGTACTACCAGGTCTTTGTAAACTTGTAAAGGTTCAGTTAAGTATTCTTTATTTTCTTATTATCTTAATCGTATTGTGTTTTTCATGTTAGTGGGTTTACCTAGCGGGTTGAGTTAGGTGCCATCATGACTTTTGGTTTTTGGGTCGTGACAAGGTGGCATGAGAGCACTAGGTTTGTAGGTTCTATGAGTCATGAGCAAGTGTCTAGTAGAGTCCTGAGGATCAGTATGATGACGTACATACCTATCTTCGGGAGGCTACAAGGCATTTAGGAAAAAAGTTCCCTTTCTTCTTTCCTTATCTTGCGGCCTTGTTTCAGCTTGAAACCTACGACTTTGACTCTTCCCGATCGTTCATATGTGATGTTGTGCGCTCAGTATTCGCTATGTGCTGACGATCGGTGATGCTGAAGATGGATTACGACGAACTATGGATGCTTGATCATCATCGCGATGTGCTATCTAGCCTCAAAAGTAGATGCAGTGTTAAATCTTCTAGTCGTTCATTGGTGGTGCGAGGCGGGTTTATATGTCTGGTTGGTAGGCACAGATTTGGAAAGATTGGTTGGTGGCCTGGCTAGTGTGTTTAAGGTAAGTTCATGGCAAAGTGTCGATTTGAGTATAACCAATAGGCCATCTTCTGCATGATGAGTTTGGATCATGTGTCTCGTATGACGTTTCCATTCGGTGGTGTGTGTATGTTATTATTTCAGAGAATTTGGGGAGGTTGTTTGACTGATGCAATGATGGGTAAGTACTTGTCAGTGTTTTCGGGGTGTTCTATGATCAGCATTTCATGAGTTCTGAAGTATTCAGCTAAATAGTCGTGTGGTATCGGGACATGTTGCGAAAATATGGTACTTTGGGTTGTTGATGAGATGTTCTATGGCTTCGAGCTAAGTGGTGAAGGCTGCTAATAACGATCAGATTGTAAGATCATGGGCCGTATCAGTTTCGGGATCGAGGGCTTTCATGGCTATTTCTTTAAATGGGCATATGTTGGTGAAGCACGGGTTGCTCAACGCGTATTAGCTGCGTATTGGAGATCAGAATAAGATGAGTGGATTTAAAGACTTTTGAATTTATCTACAGAGCAGTGAATGGTAATCGGATCCACGGTCTTTCCTTGTCAAGAAATGTCTATAAGTCAATATTGGGGTGATGCAAGAAATGGCTTCGAGTTCCTAGGAAGTATTCTCAGGGCTATCATACCGGATTGAGTTATTTTCGTGTTGTCAGTATGCGTGACTCGATTGAGTTAAGGGCGATTGGTTCTCATTACGTGATTTTGTATTACTGAGTTCCGAATAATTTATCATGGGTATGACCACGGTCGGAGTTGATGTTTTCTGCAGGTATAGAGGCTATATTACATGTGGTGGTGTTTCCCTAGATTGGGTTAAATGAAAGATTCTCGGTTGATGAGGCGTTCAATTTGCTTATGGTTCAGAGTTGGCTATGAGATTTTCGTATATTGCGAGTAGCATGCTAGAGGCGATGCGTCGTGTGGGGTTGAAATTTGTAGGTATAAGGCTGCAAATAGTTTTGGAGGGTAGGATATGAGTTCCTGATGGCACGGACGATTTCGGCTGATTAAGGTTCTTGTTGGCACTATGTGTCCCTATCGGAGTAGAGTTTGCCTGTTGGCAGGTACCATATGTTTTGACTTATGGGTGTTTTCCCGTGAGATGACAGAGTATGAGTTACGTGTCAGCCATTGAGTAGTAGTGTTGAGATTGGGTATGAAAATTTTGGTATTCGTGAGGCTCAGAGACTGAATGTTCTTGTTGTCAGACTGTTCCTGGACTACGTGTTGAGAAGAAATGTAGAGGATTGGATGATTGATGGTAGGTGTTATGGGAAAGTTGCTATAGACTTTTTTAGGGTTTATTACATGTTTGAGGAAGGTCGGAAATTGGTTTAGGGATTATTTTGAGCCTAATGAGAATTTGTATTTTGTATCGGATCGAATTTGCTTGTTCTTGCACAGTTGTTACCACGAGTATATCATCGGACGGAATGGATGTTATTCGCGCCTTGGTTTATGTTATATATATATCTCTCTCATACTATGACGGCTTGTAAGTGTTACATGATTCTTCACACACGCATTGTGATTTAGTTTAGGCCTCATGAAATTATGGGCGAGGTAGCCTTTGTGATGTTGATTTGCTTATTGCACCATAGTTGTGCTT
The DNA here is from genome assembly GCF_001879085.1 of Nicotiana attenuata. NCBI lineage: Eukaryota > Viridiplantae > Streptophyta > Magnoliopsida > Solanales > Solanaceae > Nicotiana > Nicotiana attenuata. The sequence goes on along the minus strand of NW_017671975.1, from coordinate 208,975 downwards.
GTCTTTCTCAGTATTGTTTGTTCCTAATGATTTTCTCACATAGTTATAATTTGTGCACCCCATTGTGCTTGATGTTGACGAACCTTTGATTAGTGAGCCTGAGCATTATGGCTCGAAGGGTACCCTATATGGATTGATATGATGGGATCGGGTTGCACGCCGCAACGGTACAGTGATGAAATGTGGCTCCTTATTTCTATTTCGTGTATTTTGCTTTCACCTTGTTGAGGATAGTTCATAGTAAAATGCTAAAATTTTCCCTGCCTGTTTAACTTGCTTAGTAGTTTTTTTAGTTTTCTTACTGTTATCTTTCATGTCTGAGTTATTACTTGTTAGCGTACGGAACCGAGTTGTGTGGGGCTCCATATGTTTATTTTTTATACTTGTCGGTGTGGCTGCGAGTATTGGCTGATATGAGGTTTCTAGACCCGAGATTTTCGCTATGATATTGGGATGAGGAAGGTTTGGAAGAATAACACAATTGTTTACTGAGGATTTGGACAATGGCCCTGGTCGGGCGAGTGAGTTTCTTGGCTTATTGATCAGATGAGTGGTTAAGCAGGTATGTATGTTTCTTTCATAATCGGTAGGGTATGAAGATTTTGAACGAGGTTCTAATTGATACGAGGTTTGCTACCGGCACCAAATTTGTTTGGATTTGGTTTGGGCAGTAATGGTGGTCAGCGTTCCTACTGTGAGTGTCGAAGTGATGGAGTATATTATATGATTACGTTTTGGGTTATGGTTGTGACTTGATACAGCTTGTTTAGATTAATATAGTGTGTCGATGTGGGATTCAGGTCTTGCAATGAATTCTGGATGATAGAGATTGATTTCTAAGGTTTAAGGACCAAGGTCGAAATAAAGATCTCTAATTATGTTATGCTGGCGGGCTTATGTAGATCAGGGTGACGCGGGATCAACCCCAGGTTTATGCTTAGTAAGGTTACCCCGTGATTTGATAACTTTGGAACGGCTCCTAGCACGTTCGAGGACGAACGTGAGTTTAAGTGGTGGAGGATGTAACGATCCGATTGGTCGTTTTGGGTATCTGCACTTCGCTCGGTGTTTTGGGTGCTCGAGTATCTCCGCATGATGTATTATGACTTGTGTAAATCGTCAGTATTGGTTTTCAAGTTATCCGGAATCGATTTGGGAGAATGAACTTCAAGAATTAAGTTCTAAGTTGGAAGAATTGACCAAGTTTGACTTTTTAGCATTTGACCTCGGAATAGGGTTTCGTCAGTTCCGTTAGCTCCGTTGGATGATTTTGTACTTAGGAGCGCGTCCGGATTGTAATTTGGAGGTACATAGTGGAATTAGTCTTGAATTGGCGAAAGTTGGATTTTGGGATGTTTGACTGGGAGTGGACTTTTTTGATATCGGGGTCGGATTCTGATTTCAAAAGTTGGAATAGGTCCGTAATGTCAAATTTGACTTGTGTGCGAAATCTGAGGTCAATCGGAGATGATTTGGTAGGTTTCGGCATCTGTTGTGGAAGTTGAAGTTTCAAAGTTCATGGATTTTGGCTTGAGGTGTGATTCATCGTTTTGAGGTTGTCATGAGTGATTTGAAGCTTCGGGTAGGTTCGTCTTGTCATGTGGAACTTGCCTGCAAAATTTGGCGCCATTCGGAGTTGATTTAATATGGTTCGGACACTCGGTTGTGATTCTAGAAGTTCTTGAAGTTTAGTTTGATTTTCATGCGTTTTGGCATCCAATTCGTGGCTATCGAAGCTATATTGATGATTTGAGCACGCGAGCGAGTTCGTATTGTGATTTTTGTCACGACCCGGATTTCCCACCCTCGGGAGTCGTGATGGCGCCTACTGTTGGGAGCTAGGCAAGCCAAACATTAATTACTTTATCATTAACAACATAATTCTTTTTAATAATTTATAAGCATTAAAATAAAAGCAACTGATTTAACTAAATAAGTGGAAGTCTTAAATTAACGAAAAACTGAATGGAAATGCGGAAGAATTCAACATAAGCCTCTACCCAAGACTGGTGTCACAATACTCACGAACATCTAATAATACTAAATACAATGTCTGAAAGAAATATATTTGTTTGTCTCGAATACAATGAGATAATAGTCTAAAGTAAAAGATAGGGGAGACGCCGGGCTTGCGGACGCCTGCAAGGCTACCTCGGTGTCTCGCTGGACTGAAGGCCTGCTCCCACGCTACTGCTGCTGCTGTCCAAAACCTGGATCTGTGCAAAATAGCACAGAGTGTAGTATCAGCACAACCAGCCCCATGTGCTGGTAAGTGCCTAGCCTAACCTCGGCGAAGTAGTGACGAGGCTAGGACCGGACTACCAATTAAACCTGTGCAGTTATATAATATACAGCGGAAAGTAAAGCAGGAATAAACAAGTAAAGATGGGAGGGGGAAACATGCTACGGGGGTATACCAGTATTAACAGTAAATCCATAGTAACAGCCTAAGGGCAGCTTAGAATTTACAGCGAACAAAGAAACTAATATCCAAAATAAACACACATGTATCTATAATTGTTGCGGCGCGCAACCCGATCCCAATATATAACAACACATGTTGCGGCGTGCAACCCGATCCATATCATTTAGCGTTGTTGCAGCGTGCAACCCGATCCACAAATATCATTGTTGCGGCGTGCAACCCGATCCATATCATTTAGCATTGTTGCGGCGCGCAACCCGATCCACATATATCATACAATGCACGGCATCACCCTTCGTACTTTATCGCTCTTCCTCACCCAAACAACAATCACAAATAAGGGGCAAGAAAGTAAACAAATAAAGATAGAAATCCCGACAAGGGAATGCAATTAAACAATTAAATCCTGGCAAGGGAACAATATCAATAAATTTCAATATCTCGGCAAGGGAGAAAATAAACAAAACAACAAAACGTCCCGGCAAGGGAATAAACAAATAACTCTTTCTCTTTCTTTCACTTTCATCTCATAGTTCACATTATCACTTGAGCCAACGCTCCAAGGATTCAAATATCTCATATACCTTCACAATATGTATTTCAACTCGTGCCAACGCTCCACGAAGTTCAAAGATCACAATTTCCTTTCACATACTCTTTACAACATATAGAAATCATCAATTAAGTATGGAAGTTGTAACAAAACCAGGATATTCGCTATATAAGGACTCACGGTCATGCTAGACACCAATGTATAGATACTCGTCACCATGCCTATACATCGTACACGAGAATTAGCAAGTAGTAAATAAGACTCAACTCCTATTCCTTCAAGCTAGGGTTAGACCAAACACTTACCTCAACTTCCACGGCCAAATCAATCCACAACAACTGCTTTCCCTCTCGAATTCGGCTCCAACTCAATCAAATCTATACAATAATAACTTCATAGTATCAATATATGCTAAACAAATCAAACCCAATGCCTAATTATAGATTTCCAAGCTTTCTTCCCAAAATCCCAAAAATCGACCCCGGGCCCGCTTGGTCAAAACACGAGGTTCGGACCAAAATCAAATCCCCCATTCACCCACGAGCCCGAATATATAATTTATTTTCAAATTCGACCCCAAAACGAGGTCTAAATCAAGAAAAATCAAAAAGCCCTAACTCTACCCACTTCCCCCAATTTCTACCCTAAATTACATGTTTTAGGCTTAGGAATTCATTAGATGTTGATGAAAAATGAAGGAAACGAGTTACTATTACTAACCCACGAAGTTTTGGTGAAAGGAAGCTTCAATGGACGCCTAAGGACCTTGGAGAAGAAGGAGCTCGTGAAAGCTTATGAAAAATCCCGTAACTACACTGTTCTGGAAATTAAAAATATAACTGGGCAACCAACAACAGCTATTTCTGCAATATTTTTTAGGCTAAAACCATTTCGAAACACATCCGAATTACACCCGAGCCCTCGGGGCTCCTAACTAATCACATGAATTAACTCAACAACATCCCACGAACTTATACGTGCGATCAAATCGCCAAAATAACATCATATACAACGAATCAAACCTCAAAATCACAAGTTTTTCCTCAAACTTCATTAACTTTCAAATTTAGAACTTATAGTCCGAAACACGTCAAACGACGTCCGATTTCAACCAAACTTTACAGAAATATCTTAAATCACATATAAGACCTGTACCGGGTGCCGGAACCAAAATACAAGTCCGATACCAACACGTTCTAACCAATTTTCATTTCTATTTTCTTCATAAATTTCAGAAAAACAATTTTACTCAAAAATTCATTTCTCGGGCTTGGGACCTCGGAATTCAATTTCGGGCATACGCCCAAGTCCCATATTTTCCTACAGATCCTCCGGGACCGTCAAATTACGGGTCCCGGTCCGTTTATCCAAAATGACAGGAGTCAAATTTACTCATTTTAATATCAAATTTAAGCATTTTTTCACAGAATTTCATATTTAAGCTTTCCGGGTACGCGCCCGGACTGCGCATGCAAATCGAGGCGACTATAACTGAGGTTTTCAAGGCCTCGGAAGCACGGAATGAGTAAGAAAATAGGTGATGACCCTTTGGATCGTCACATTCTCCGCCTCTAAAACAACCGTTCGTCCTCGAACGGACAAAAAAAAGAAGTACCTGAGTTAGGGAATAGATGGGGATAACGGCTCCGCATATCGCACTCGGACTCCCAGGTCGATGCCTCAGGAGGCTGACCTCTCCACTGGACACGAACAGAAGGAAACTCTTGGATCTCAACTGACGAACCTGCCGGTCTAGAATAGCTATCGGCTCCTCCTCATAAGACAGATCCTTGTCCAACTGGACAGTGCTGAAATCTAACACGTGGGATGGATCGCCGTGATACCTCCGAAGCATGGACACATGAAAAACTGGATGTACGGCTGATAAGCTAGGCGGCAATGCAAGTCTATAAGCCACCTCCCCCACTCGATCAAGAATCTCAAACGGACCAATGAACCTAGGGCTAAGCTTGCCCTTCTTCCCAAATCTCATCACGCCCTTCATAGGCGACACTCGGAGCAATACCGCTCACCAACCATGAAAGCTACATCTCGAACCTTACGATCTGCATAGCTCCTTTACCTGGACTGAGCTGTACGAAGCCTATCCTAAATGATCATGACCTTGTCCAAGGCCTCCTAGACCAAATCCGTACCCAACAGCCGAGCCTCTCCCAGCTCAAACCATCCAACCAGAGATCGACACCGTCTATCATATAAAGCCTCATAAGGAGCCATCTGGATACTCGACTGGTAGCTGTTGTTGTAGGAAAACTCTACTAAAGGCAAGAACTGATCCCATGACCCTCCAAAGTCAATAAGACAAGCTCGGAGCATATCCTCCAATATCTGAATAGTCCGCTCGGACTGTCCATCCGTCTGAGGATGAAATGCTGTACTCAACTCAACCTGGGTGCCTAACTCTCGCTGAACTGCTCTCCGGAAACGCGAGGTAAACTGCGTGCCTCGATCCGAAATGATAGATACCGGCACACCATGAAGGCGAACAATCTCCCGGATATAGATCTCAGCTAACCTCTCGGATGAATAGGAGACTGCCACAGGAATGAAATGCGCTGACTTGGTCAGCCTATCAACAATGACCCAAACTGCATCGAACTTCTTCCGGGTCAACGAAGTCCAGTAACGAAGTCCATAGTGATCCTCTCCCACTTCCACTAGGGAAGCTCGATCCTCTGAAATAAACCACCAGGCCTCTGATGCTCATACTTAACTTGCTGACAATTCAAACACCCCGCCACATATGCCACAATAGAATACCGGGAACTATGGGCCTCCTCTAAGATTAACTCCCAAAGTCCATCCACATTGGGCACACAAACATGCCCCTGCAATCTCAAGACTCCATCAGCATCCAATGTAACCTGCTTGGCACCTCCTCGCCGCACCGTGTCTCTAAGGACACACAAATGGGGATCATCAAACTGCCAATCACGGATACGCTCCAATAATGAAGAACGAGCGATCGTGCAAGCTAATACTCGGCTAGGCTCAGAAATATCCAACCTCACAAATCGATTGGCCAAAGCCTGAACATCCAAAGCAAGCGGCCTTTGACTGACCGGAATATAAGCAAGACTGCCCATACTAGCTGACTTCCTACTCAAAGCATCGGCCACCACATTGGCCTTCCCTGGATGATATAAAATGGTGACATCATAATCTTTCAACAACTCCAACCACCTCCTCTGCCTCAAATTCAACTCCTTTTGCTTGAACAAGTACTGAAGACTCTTGTGATCAGTGAACACCTCACATGCCACGCCATATAGATAATGCCTCCAAATCTTCAATGCGTGAACTATGGCTGCCAACTCTAGATCATGAACCGGATAATTCTTCTCGTGGATCTTCAACTGTCTCGAAGCATAGGCAATGACCTTGCCATCCTGCATCAACACTGCTCCAAGCCCAACACGGGAAGCATCACAATAGACTGTATAAGGCCCTGAACCTATGGGCAAAACCAACACCGGTGCCGTAGTCAAAGCTGTCTTTAGCTTCTGAAAGCTCGCCTCACACTCATCTGACCATCTGAACTGGGCACCCTTCTGGGTCAATCTGGTCATCGGGGCTGCAATAGATGAAAATCCCTCCACGAACCGTTGATAGTAACCTGCCAACCCCAAGAAACTCCGAATCTCTGTAGCTGATGCTGGTCTAGGCCAGTTCTTGACTGCCTCTATCTTCTTTGGGTCCACCTGAATACCCTCTGCTGATACAACATGACCCAGAAATGCAACTGAACTCAGCCAGAACTCACACTTGGAGAACTTGGCATATAACTGACTATCCCTCAGAATCTGAAGAACCACTCTAAGGTGCTGCTCGTGCTCCTCCTGGCTGCGGGAATATATCAATATATCATCAATGAAAACTATCACGAATGAGTCCAAATAAGGCCTGAACACTCAGTTCATCAAGTCCATGAAAGCTGCTGGGGCATTTGTCAACCCGAATAACATAACCAAGAACTCATAATGCCTGTACCGAGTGCGGAAAGCTGTCTTGGGGACATCGGATGCCCTAATCCTCAACTGATGGTAGCCAGATCACAAGTCAATCTTGGAAAATACCCTGGCACCCTGAAGCTGGTCGAACAAATCATCAATCCTCGGCAGTGGATACTTATTCTTGATCGTTACCTTGTTCAATTGCCGGTAATCAACGCACATTCTCATTGACCCATCCTTCTTCTTGACAAATAACACCGGCGTACCCCAAGGTGAGACACTGGGTCTAATGAAACCCTTCTCAAGCAAGTCCTGTAACTGATCCTTTAACTCTTTCAACTCCGGCGGGGCCATACGATATGGCGGGATAGAAATGGGCTGAGTGCCCGGAGCCAAATCAATACAAAAATCAATGTCCCTGTCGGGTGGCATACCCGGCAGGTCTGAAGGGAAAACATCGGGGAACTCCCGGACAATAGGCACGGAATCAATAGGAGAAACCTCAGCACTAGAATCCCGAACATAGGCTAAATAGGCCAAACACTCCTTTTCGACCATACGCCGAGCCTTCACGTACGAAATAACACTGCGGGTAGAGTGACCTAGGGTCCCTCTCCACTCTAAACGGGGCAAATCTGGTAAAGCTAAGGTCACGGTCTTGGCATGGCAGTCCAAGATAGCATGATATAGGGATAACCAGTCCATCCCCAATATAACATCGAAGTCGACCATATCTAAAAGCAACAAGTCAACACGGGTCTCAAGACCCCCAATCACCACAACACAAGAACGGTGAACTCGATCGACCACGATAGAATCACCCAACGGTGTAGATACATAAACAGGAATACTCACTGGATCACTAGGCATGACCAGGTACGGTGCAAAATAAGAGGACACATACGAATACGTAGACCCTGGATCAAATAGCACTGAAGCATCTCTATCACAAACTAGAATAGTACC
>NW_017671975.1:181223-200939 GCF_001879085.1 Nicotiana attenuata | reverse complement strand
GTGATCGAGAGTAGTCGCATCTGAGAACCTCGACCGCCTGAAGTATCATGAGAGACTTGGAGAGCGTACTGAAAGGGCCTAGGAGGATGGCCTCTACCATAAGAATCTCTACCTCCAGACGAGGTACCACTGAATCTGCCTGAATGACGGGGCCTCTTATCCAACCCATGACCACCTCCCTGTGACAGAACCATCTCAACTCGGCGGGCCACATTGGCCGCCTCCTGAAAAGTGATCTCGCTCCCGGCCTCCTTGGCCATCTGAAGATGAATCGGCTGAATAAGACCATCAATAAACCTCCTCACCCTCTCTCTCTCTCTCGGTGGGAAGTATGACAAGAGCATGGCGAGCTAGATCAATGAACCTGGTCTCATAGTGAGTGACCGTCATGGAACCCTACTGAAGGCGCTCAAACTGCCTCCGAAAGGCCTCTCGCTGAGTCACGGGGAGAAACTTCTCCAGAAACAACACTGAAAACTGGTCCCATATCAAAGATGGCGACCCTGCTGGCCTGGCTAAACAGTAATCCCTCCACCAAGTCTTGGCGGATCCAGATAGGCGAAATGCAGAAAAATCAACCCCATTGGTCTCAACAATACCCATGTTTCGAAGAACCTCGTGGCAGCTGTCCAAATAATCCTGAGGATCCTAGGTAGATGCACCGCTGAAAGTAGTAGTAAAGAGCTTGGTGAACCTATCCAACCTCCACAAACCATCTGCGGACATAGCCGCTCCATCGCCGATCTGAGTCACTACACCCGGCTGAATTGCCATAGCTGGCTGAACCACTGGAACCTGAACCTGGGAGCTACCTGCTCCGGAGTGCGTGTAACAGGAGTCTGGGCCCCTCCTCCAGCCTGAGAAGTGGCTGGTGCTACTGGAAGCAAACCCTCTCGGGTGACACTCTCCATGAGGCCCACCAATCTGACAAGAGCGTCCTGAAGAACTGGGGTGGCAATGAACCCCTCTTGGACCTGAGCTGGGCCCACCGGAGCCGCTGGGGCTGGAACCTTCTCCTCGAAATCAACTTGAGGCTCCTCCACTGGTGCTGCTGCTCGGGGCTGAGCTCTGCCCCTACCTCGGCCTCTGGCTCGGCCTCGCCCCCTGCCCCTAGTGAGAGCTGCCTGGAGCTCGGACTGCTGATCAAAAGATGAGGAAGCGCGTGTTCTCGCCATCTGCGAAAGAACAGAGTAGATATTCAATCAGTATTTGAGAAACAGAACCGCACAACGGGAAAGAACAAATGTGAAGTTTCCTAACTCTGTAGCCTCTGGGGGATAAATACAGACGTCTCCATACCGATCCCTCAGACTCTACGAAGCTTGTCCGTGAGTTGTGAGACCTATGTAACCTAGAGCTCTGATACCAACTTGTCACGACCTGGATTTCCCACCCTTGGGAGTCGTGATGGCGCCTACTATTGGGAGCTACGCAAGCCAAACATTAGTTACTTTATCATTAACAACATAATTCGTTTTAATAATTTATCAGCATTAAAATAAAAGCAACTGATTTAACTAAATAAGCGGAAGTCTTAAATTAACGAAAAACTGAATGAAAATGCGGAAGAATTCAACATAAGCCTCTACCCAAGACTGGTGTCACAATACTCACGAACATCTAAGAATACTAAATACAATGTCTGAAAGAAATATATCTGTTTGTCTCGAATACAATGAGATAACAGTCTAAAGTAAAAGATAGGAGAGACGCCGAGCCTGCGGACGCCTGCAAGGCTACCTCGGTGTCTCGCTGGACTGAAGGCCTGCTCCCACGCTATTGCTGCTGCTGTCCAAAACCTGGATCTGTGCAAAATAGCACAGATTGTAGTATCAGCACAACCGACCACATGTGCTGGTAAGTGCCTAGCCTAACCTCGGCGAAGTAGTGACGAGGCTAGGACCGGACTACCAATTAAACCTATGCAGTTATATAATATACAGCGGAAAGTAAAGCAGGAATAAACAAGTAAATATGGCAGGGGGAAACATGCTACGGGGGTATACCAGTATTAACAGTAAATCCAGAGTAGCAGCCTAAGGGCAGCTTAGGATTTACAGGGAACAAAGAAACTAATATCCAAAATAAACACACTTGTATCAATAATTGTTGCGGCGCGCAACCCGATCCCAATATATAACAACACTGTTGCGGCGTGCAACCTGATCCATATCATTTAGCGTTGTTGCGGCGTGCAACCCGATCCACAAATATTATTGTTGCGGCGTGCAACCCGATCCATATCATTTAGCATTGTTGCGGCGCGCAACCCGATCCACATATATCATACAATGCACGGCATCACCCTTCGTGCTTTATCGCTCTTCCTCACCCAAACAACAATCACAAATAAGGGGCAAGAAAGTAAACAAATAATGATAGAAATCCCGGCAAGGGAATACAATTAAACAATTAAATCCCGGCAAGGGAACAATATCAATAAATTTTCATGTCCCGGCAAGGGAGAAAATAAACAAAACAACAAAACGTCCCGGCAAGGGAATAAACCAATAACTCTTTCTCTTTCTTTCACTTTCATCTCATAGTTCACATTATCACTTGAGCCAACGCTCTAAGGATTTAAATATCTCATATACCTTCACAATATGTATTTCAACTCGAGCCAACTCTCCACGAAGTTCAAAGATCACAATTTCCTTTCACATACTCTTTACAACATATAGAAATCATCAATTAAGTATGGAAGTTGTAACACAACCAGGATATTCGCAATATAAGGACTCACGGTCATGCTAGACACCAATGTATAGATACTCGTCACCATGCCTATACATCGTACTCGACAATTAGCAAGTAGCAAATAAGACTCAACTCCTATTCCCTCAAGCTAAGGTTAGACCAAATACTTACATCAACTTCCACGGCCAAATCAATCCACAACAACCGCTTTCCCTCTCGAATTCGGCTCCAACTCAATCAAATCTATACAATAATAACTTCATAGTATCAATATATGCTAAACAAATCAAACCCAATGCCTAATTATAGATTTCCAAGCTTTCTTCCCAAAAACCCCAAAAATCGACCCCGGGCCCGCTTGGTCAAACACGAGGTTCGGACCAAAATCAAATCCCCCATTCACCCACGAGCCCGAATATATAATTTGTTTTCAAATTCGACTCCAAAACGAGGTCTAAATCAAGAAAAATCAAAAAGCCCTAACTCTACCCACTTCCCCCAATTTCTACCCTAAATTACATGTTTTAGGCTTAGGAATTCATTAGATGTTGATGAAAAATGAAGGAAACGAGTTAAGGATTACTAACCCACGAAGTTTTGGTGAAAGGAAGCTTCAATGGATGCCTAAGGACCTTGGAGAAGAAGGAGCTCGTGAAAACTTATGAAAAATCCCGTAACTACATTATTCTGGAAATTAAAAATATAACTGGGCAACCAACATCAGCTATTTCTGCAACATTTTTGAGGCTAAAATCCCGAAACACATCTGAATCACACCTAAGCCCTCGGGGCTCCTAATGAATCACATGAACTAACTCAACAACATCCCACGAACTTATCTGTGCGATCAAATCGCCAAAATAACATCATATACAACGAATTAAACCTCAAAATCACAAGTTTTTCCTCAAACTTCATTAACTTTCAAATTTAGAACTTATAGTCCGAAACACGTCAAACGACGTCCGATTTCAACCAAACTTTACAGAAATATCTTAAATCACATATAAGACCTGTAGCGGGCGCCGGAACCAAAATACGGGCCCGATACCAACACGTTCTAACCAATTTTCATTTCAATATTCTTCATAAATTTCAGAAAAACAATTTTACTCAAAAATTCATTTCTCGGGCTTGGGACCTCGAAATTCGATTTCGGGCATACGCCCAAGTCCCATATTTTCCTACGGACCCTCCGGGACCGTTAAATTACGGGTCTGGGTCCGTTTACCCAAAATATTGACCGGAGTCAAATTTACTTATTTTAATATCAAATTTTAGCATTTTTTCACAGAATTTCATATTTAAGCTTTCCGGCTACGCGCCCGGACTGCACACGCAAATCGAGGCGACTACAAATGAGGTTTTCAAGGCCTCGGAAGCACGGAATGAGTAAGAAAACAGGTGATGACCCTTTGGGTCGTCACAATTTTAGACTTGTGTGCATATTTGGTTTGGAGCCCCGGGGGCTCGGTTGAGTTTCAGAATATTCTTGCATAGTTTTTGATTTCTGGTTCGGGTATCTTCGCATTTGTGATGTTTGGTCGCAAAAGCGGCGATCGTATTTTTTAAGAAAACCTCGCATTTGCGGAGCCTGAGCGACTGGGCAGCCTTACGCGTGATGAACTAGCCGCATTCGTGAAGGCTGGTCTTCATATTTGCGAAGTTTTTGTCACAAATGCGACCTCAACAGAAATCCTTCAAGATCGCAATTGCCATGTGTTTTTTGCAATTGTGGGGTTCACATTTGCGAACTCCCTGTTGCAAATGCGACATCTGCAACCTGTTAAGTGCTCAGAATTCTGAGATTTTGTTTCATTTTTCATATTTTTGAATCCTAGATTCGGGGTGAGGCGATTTTGAGAGGGGATTTTCATGCCAAATCATTGGGTAAGTATCTTTACTCAATTTCCAACTATATTTCATAATTTTATACAAGATTTAACATCAAATTCATGGAAAATTTTGGGGATTTTGTCAAAGTTTTGATAAATAAAAATTTGAGATTTAAGAGTTGAATAAGACTCGGTTTTGAAAACAAAATACATATTTGGACTCATGGGGCTATGGGTAGCCAAGACCTACCTTTGGACCAGGATTTTGACCGGGCGGCCCGGGGTTTGACTTTTGTTGACTTTTTAGAAATTGAATAAAAATCATAGCTTTATTAATTGAAATTATTTTCTCTTGCATTATGTGGCGTATTCAAGTCGTCATTGGCTAGATTGAGTCGAGCGGAGGCGAATTCGTCGAGGAAAAGGCTAAATTGAGTGTTGGATTAGCCGAATTGAGGTAAGTATTTTGCCTAGCTTTGTTGTGGAAATTTTTCCTCCTATTTGTCATTGTTTGCTACATGCAGGGGTGATACATATATGAGGTGACGAACGTATATGTATGTGCCAGGGTTAATTATGCTTGGAGTGGGGAATCATGTTATATTTGTGTTTGTAGAATTTCGTGACATTCTGTCTAATGCCTTGACTCTTAGATACTAATGACATAATATTAAATGATAGATATCAAGACTTATTTTGTTATAACTTGATCAAACTTGATAAAAATTGTAAGAATACATTGATGTGTCTAATTTGGTCATCTCTTTGCGAAATTATTACTACATTACTACAATCGATATTCTTGAGTTGCTAGACTCTATACTTGTGTTGTGGATCATTTATGAGATTTTTGGACGTATTTGAATAATACGGTTCTTGAGGGTTATTGAACCATTGTTGACTTGGAAAGTTATGATGTGGAATGTGATTGGATTATCCGTTTAAGCACTCTCCTTGATGTTATTTATGCTTCCTGCCTTGTTTGTCATTTATATACATATGCTTGGCAAGGAGGAGTGTAAAGCATGAAGGGTGATAACATGCCATATCATATGTGAGTAAAAGCACGAAGGGTGATGCCGTTCCATTTCATTTATATTGTTATGCTTTCAATATCGTGAGGTCATGGCACGAAGGGTGTTTCCGTGAAGTTGAGGATGAGGGACATGCATTATGATGTGATATCTGTTTCCCGTGTATACGTTTATGCCTGCCCTTGAGCTGTTATTGTTGTATTTACATATTTGGTTTGACTTGTTGTTATTGTCCTGTACTTGACCTTTATCTCATTTGTTGTTGCATTGTCCAAGTGTTTTACTTGCTTAACTTACAATTACCATGTCTATTCGTGCTTTTATAATTATATTCATGTTATTTCTATTTTGTTGCACTTTAGTATAAGCCTTCCACTGTGCTAGCCATTCATGCGCTTACTTGTTAACTTGTAAAGAACATCTGTTTTCTTCTTAATTGTTATATTTGTACTTAGGCCTCATATATGCTAGTTAATTGAAGTTGATATTTCCTGTTTTCCAATTGTTGTTGTTACTCACGTGCTTTCCGTTTAGTCCTTTACCAACCCACATGTGTATCCTTGTCCACTGTTGTTACTTGCGTATTTCCTACTTAGTGGTTCCTATTATTGTGTTCTTGTGATATGGTGCTATGTTATACGATCACATGGGAAAGATGAGTTGAACGCACAAAGGTGTTGCCGTGCTAATTGAATTGTTACATAAATTTATTTATACATGTTGAGGATGAGATAAAAGCACGAAGGGTGTTACCACGCCATGTGATTTAATATTTGACATTTTGGACATATATCTCATACAAGGAAGAAATTCTATGTGGTTCTTCTTAGTAATTATTGATAGTCTCGCCGAGTTGCGTATGATATTTTTATCCGTTATACTTTGAACTGCTTTACAGTTAAACTATTGTACAGGTCACTACTTCGACGAGGTTAGACAAAATACTTACTAGTACATGGGGTCGGTTGTACTGATACTGCACTTCTGCACGTTCTGTGCAGATTTTGGAGCGGAGTTGCTGGTGACGTCGGGTGCTGATTGGGAAGATGATCGTGCGCTTGGATATAACTGCCACTTGTCCTTGGTAGTCTAGATTATTGCTAATCTATTTATGTAACCTTCTAACAGAACGTGTATTTATTTGTATCAGTTTTGAAATTTCAAATCTTAGAAACTCGTGATTCGTACTACCAGGTCTTGTGATTCGTGATTTGTATCAGTTAGCTATTTTTTATTTTCGTATTATCTCAATCGTATTGTGTTTTTCATATTAGTGGGCTTACCTAGCGGATTGAGTTAGGTACCATCACGACTAGCGGTTTTTGGGTCGTGACAATACTGGAGGATAAATCCTTCTTCTCACAACAGCAATGTCATTGCAAAATTAGGAGGTATGAAGAGAACCAAGAAAAAGCATTCAAAGAAAAAATAAATGCCTAAAGGAAGTATAAAGAGAATCCAAGTGGTATGAAGAAAAATCTGAAAATAAACAGAGGAAGAGAACTGAAGAAGATGAAGCGAAGAACTTTTTACGCACTGTGAAGCTATACCCAAAATTTGTCTTCTTAATTAGGCTAAAATGTCAATCTGTCTACACTCTTAAGTTTAAACCCAATTGAAATTATCCATTGCCAGGTTTGGACTTTTCGGTAATCCAGTTTTTATTGTAATTTATGCACATTTTAAGAATTTTTAAGGATTCAGTTGTAAGTTTGTTATTCAAGTTGGAAAGTGGGATTTTTCCCAGGAAGAGATAAGGCCTCTTTGGAGCCTTTTAAGCACTTGTCCCTTTTATGTCTTTTATTTAGGACACATACTTTTAAATGTGTGCAATTAAGTACACTATATATTTATATCCCAAAGTTAGTTATTTTATTTTATGACAGAAAAATTAAATTTATTTGAATTTTTAATTCAAAATTCGAATAAACAGTTATGTCTGTTATGAAAGGGTCCAACCAAATATGCTTGTTTGTGAAACAAGACATCTTTTCTGAAAGGGTCTGTTGGTTGCGCCTATAAATACACGAGAATTTCCAACAAAGTGGTAGAGTTAATCACAAGTATTATTACAGGCTTTGTTGTACCCTGAAAAAATCAGTTTGTATTTCCCTAAATTAGTATAGATGCGATAACTCTTTAAGGACAGTCGATTTTCACGCCTTTTGTTTATTATTTTGTAACATCAGTATGTATAGCTGTGTGTTGAATGCAAAAAAATCCAAACAATTTAAAGTTATCATGTGCTGATTTAGAATTTTGATAATGTCTTGGTCGAATATTTTTCATGTCTACATATTGTTCTGAACTTTATAGTCTTTATTATTTTCTACTTTTTACTTTTTCCCGCTTTTCTGAATAAGCTTAGAAAAATAAATTAGAATTGACTTTTAAATTTCATGCTTGTGTCAGTCAAGGATTGCATAATCAATAACAAGAAATTCTCTAAATTGACGTCTTTAGCCTAAATTGATGTCACTAAATTAGACTATTCTATCTTGCTTCAACTTCCAAACTTTAGAAGTATTATTTTTGCAAAGCCCGAGTTGATACTTGTGTATTGTGTTCATCAGCAATTGTTAGAAAAAGTTGTGCTATTGGTCAATTCTATTGTGTAAGACAGGTGTATTCGCCTTTTCCCACTATAAATTGGTGAAATCGAGAGGCGCGTGATAGTTTAAAACTGTACCTTTGCTTCCTAGTTTAAGAACAATGGATTATTTTCCTCTTGTATTTTTCTTAATTTGGCGTTTAATTTTTCTGCTGCAAAAAGCTTACCATGAGCCTTATCCAAGAATAACTGACATGATTATTATAATCTCTTTTGGTTTCTAGCTAAATCTCTTTTGATTCTTGTACTTATGCTCTTCTTTTCTTGGTTTCCTATCATATCAGCTTTTGGTTTGATTTTCTGCTTAAGTTGATGTTTTCTTTTTAGATTCTTTTAATCTGTGAGTGAAGAAATTGAGCAGTACTATCATTTTAATGTTACATATATAATATATTGCTGGAGAAATGGTGTTGTGAAATTCTTTTTGTGGGGTTTTCAGTTCAACCTTCCTTTTGGTTTAACTTGAAGTCACCCTCATAAAACAGTGACACTGTAAACCATCATGAACTAGCTTGCACCGTAGACATGGAAAATGCACTTCTGCTGGCTTAGGCTTGAACATGCATTTTCCTGGCTTCTTCTGCTAAATTGAAGATAAATTTACCTGTTTATTTTATATAGTTGTGTAACATTAACAGATTTTGAATTTTTTATATTTACATATGATAGCAAAATAGTTACTTTACTGCATTTGCATATAGTTACTTTATCTTCTCTTTTCTTTGACACGTCAAAAGGAATTTACTTAGGTTTGTACTCTGTGTAGCTTTTATCGCGTTCGAGTTGACGCTGCCCAAATTGTCTACTAAGTTTGTAACATTCTATATTTATTAGCCGAGTGATAGCAAATTATTTATACAAATTATTGAAACTATACTTTAAAATTTTTCTACATTTTTTTTTGTGGTAAAAAGAAATTTTTAATAAACACCACTCATAGAATAAATTTAGAAAAATACCTACAAAGGGGTAATGCTTGATTTGATCAGGTTTTAATGCCTACTCACAAGGCCTAATAATATAAAAGCTGGAACTTTTATTTTGATGAAATCTCTTTTGATATAAAATTGCATATAATAAGAATTGATGCAAGCAAATAACTATCAGATTGGACAAAGAGGATGTTATCTATTTACATAGATAGAGGACCAAAAATATCCATTCTTGAATGTTACGTTGCAAGGTGATATATTTATTCTTCACGTCCAACAATAACAAATCTAGTATATTTCCACAGGAGTGGTCTCGGTGACACATTCTTTACATCCATGGATGCTATTTACATATTGATAAAAAGTGATACATTCACAACATTGTGATTAGTCTTCTTCTTCTTCGCAGTCCTTGATAAAATATAATGGCACCCGTAGAAGCAGGATCAAATATCAATAACCAATATAAGGGGACTAATCTATTTTTCAGGTAAATGAAGAAAGAAAGCGGAAGAAAAAAAGAGGACTATCACCGAATCAAGAGTACGCGGGAGAGTGTCTGCATGTCACGACCCGGATTTCCCACCCTCGGGAGTCGTGATGGTGCCTACTAGTGAAAGCTAGGCAAGCCAACCATTTGTATTATTTACATTTTCTCATATTAATCCTTTAACAATTAAGAACCAACATCATATAAACAGCGGAATTTAATAAGCGGAAGACTGAAATGTAATATTTTAATAATGATACCTATGCCCATCCATAACATAAACTACCCAGAACTGGTGTCACAATTTCACAGACAGTCTCGGAATACTACAAATAAGGGTCCGAAAGATAAATACAACACTGTCTCTGAAATACATGAAAGAAACATAATGAAAGTATAGAAGGAGACGCCAAGGCCTGCGGACGCTTGCAGGACTAACTCGGGTCTCCGAATGGACTGAAGGCCGCAACCCAAAGCTAAGGTCAGTATGCTCCAGTACCAGGATCTGCATAAAAGAGTGCAGAGTGTAGTATCAGCACAACCGATCCCATGTGCTGGTAAGTGCCTAGCCTAACCTCGGCGAAGTAGTGACGAGGCTAGGACCAGACTACCAAATAAACCCGTGCAGTTAAATCATATACAGCGGAAAATAAAGGCAAAACTTTACAATTAAAGATAGGAAAGGGAAATCATGCTGCGGAGAACAACAAGTATCAACAGAACACGAACAGTTGAATGTAGAGAAACCACAACTCAGTTATCAATAAAAATCAGGAAGTCAAAGACAAGTGCACGGCATCACCCTTCATGCTGTACTCTCGTCCTCATCCAAGAATCAATATAATCGGTACAGCATCACCCTTCGTGCTTTAACACTCTCTCACAAATATCATGCACAGCATCACCCTTCGTGCTTTACACACTTCCTCACTGTAGCAACAATCACAAAGAAATTTGGGCAAGGGAATCAATAACATCACAATAAAAATCAAGTAACAACAGAAAATCAGTAAATAAACGTAAAGAACACCATAACTCAATTATCAGCAAGAATCGGGAAAAATCAAGGACAAGTGCACGGCATCACTCTTCGTGCTTTTACTCTCGTCCTCACCAAAGAATCAATATAATCGGCACGGCATCACCCTTCGTGCTTTTACCTCACATAATCATGGCACGGAATGATCCTTCGTGCATTGTCACTCATATAAAGGCACGGAATTGTACATCGTGCGGCACGGCATCATCCTTCGTGCTTTAACACTCTCTCACAAATATCATGCACGGCATCACCCTTCGTGCTTTAACACTCTTCCTCACCCAAACAAAAATCACAAAGCAATAAGGGCAAGGGAATCAATAGAATCACAATAAATCCCGGCAAGGGAACAATAGTACAACAATCGTATCCCGGCAAGGGAAACAATATCAAAAGCAATAACATCCCGGCAAGGGAAACAATATCAAAAGCAATAACATCCCGGCATGGGAGATAACATTAAAATCAACAACATCCCGGCAAGGGAGACAATATCATAATCCTCTTCTCTTTTTCACATTTACTTCACAACTCAATTTACAACTTGAACCAACGCTCTAAAATGTTCAATTACCAATATTACTTCCACAAGCCTTGTTCAACAATAGAAATCATCACATAAGGCATGAACAATACAAAATGGAGCCACATTAATCATAGTATAAGACTCACGGGCATGCTTGACACCAACGTATAGATACTCGTCACCATGCCTATACATCGTACTCAACATCTAACACAGAGCAAATAGGACACGACTCCTAATCCCTCAAGCTAAGGTTAGACCAAACACTTACCTCGATGCCACGAACAATAATTCAAGCCTCAACTACCGCTTTACCTCTTCATTCGACCACCAATTTGCTTGTATCTAGCCACAAGTTATTAACTATATCAATAAATGCTAAATGAATCAATTCTAATGCATGAAAATAGGTTTTCTAAAGTTTTTCCCAAAAAATCAAAAATTGACCCCGGGCCCACATGGTCAAAACCCGAGGTTCGAACCAAAACCCGATTACCCAATCACCCACGAACTCAAATATATCATTTGTTTTGAAATCGGACCTCAAATCGAGGTCCAAATCTCCAAAATTCGAAAATCCTAAGTTCTACCCAAAACACCCAATTTCCCCATGAAAACCCTTGATTCTGAGTTGAAATCATGTAAAAAGATGGATTAGATTGAAAGAAATGAGTTAGAATTGACTTAAAAATGATTATGATTTGGAAGAGTAGTTGTCTTTGAAAAATCGCCCAAAGGTGTTTAGGTTTTGAGAAGGTTTGAAAAATGGCTGAAAATGCGTCTAAGTCTCAATTAACTGGTCTCTGATGTCGCAACTGCGACCAGGGTTCGCAATTGCAAACCCTTCAGAAGTCTGCTTTATTCGCATTTGCGAAGAAATTGTCGCATTTGCGACCAGTCAAAATTCCTGAGGGCTTCGCATTTGCGAGGCATATGTCGCATTTGCGACTCTGGCCCTCCGCATTTGCGATCAAGTGGTCGCGTTTGCGATCAAGGCCTGCCCAGGCCATCTTCGCATTTGCGATCAATCTTTGCATTTCGAGCTCGCATTTGAAAGCCAGGCTTCGCAATTGCGAAGCCTGCAGACCTGCAATACACCATCAATTTCCTAAGTCCAAATTTCACTCTGTGGCCTATCCAAAGCTCACTTGAGCCCTCGGGGCTCCAAACCAAACATGCACCCAAGTTCAAAAACATCATACGGACTTGCTCGTGCGATCAAATCATCAAAATAACATCAATAACTATGAATTTAGCATCTAAATCAAAGAAAAATCTCATGAACTTCTTAAGTTCAAGTTTTAACAATCGAAGGTCCGATTCACGTCATTTCAAGTCCGTTTCTTACCAAATTTTACAGGCTTAACTTAAATACCATATAAGACCTGTACCGGGCTCCGGAACCAAAAATACGGGCCCGATACCATCAAATTCAATTACTTTCAAATTTCAAAAACTCTAAGAATTTCAGTTAAACAATTTTCTTCAAAAATTCATTTCTCGGGCTTGGGACCTCGGAATTCGATTCCGGGCATACGCCCAAGTCCCATATTTTCCTACGGACCCTCCGGGACCGTCAAATCACGGGTCCAGGTCCGTTTACCTAGAATGTTGAGCGAAGTCAACCTAAATTCATTTTAAAAGCAAAATTCATCATTTTTCACAAATTATTCCATAATGGCTTTCCGGATACACGCTCGGACTGCGCACGCAAATCAAGGTGAGATAAAAAGTAGGTTTTATGGCCTCGAAACGCAGAATTTAATTCTAAAACAAGTGATGACCTTTTGGGTCATCACATTCTCCACCTCTAAAACAACCGTTCGTCCTCGAACAGACATAAGAAGGAAGTACTTGAGTCGGAGAAAAGATGGAGATATCGGCTCCGCATATCGGACTCGGACTCCCAGGTCGATCCTTCAGCAGGCTGCCCTTGATGTTCTAAACGTCAATACCACACAAGAGGGAGGGAGGGTGATTTGTGTGGTACCCAATTTTCGCTTTAGAAGAACCTGGTTCTTCTAGGTGTACTTACTACTACTGTTTGCGGAATTAAGAGTACATAAAATAAAGAACACAGAGATTTTTACGTGGAAAACACCTGGCTCAAAAGGTGAAAAAATCACGACCTACTACTCAGTAGGATTTTCCCAAACTTCCACTAAAATCACTGAGCCAAAACAGCATTTAGAAAACTCTTTTAAACCTAAGGATTAAACTCTAATCCCAGTGTGGCACAGAGCCTCAACTGTTGCGACACCTTCAAGTTAGCCTATAACTTGAATACTCAAAGTACCTATTACAATTGCTTCTACAAAAGCTGGAAAGGTACAACTTTAAACCACCTACTACAATTGAACTAGAATAAGAATAAACACAATGGAATTGGTTCTTCTATCTTGTCCAAGTAGCTTCAGGAATGCATACTTGAATCTCACATAAATTGCTTGCAAAATTGCCTCGCTCTTTTGCTCTCAATTTAGTTTCACTTTTGCGTTTGTGCAATACCTGTAAAAGAGAACAATCACTATTATTTAATAAGTTAGTAATCAGAGTTTGATTGAGACTCAATTACTGATCTTCCATCGAAGTTGAGTCCTTGAACAATACAAACTCCAATCCTATCCATTATCCGGATTGTGTCCTCTTCCCATGAGGATACTTTCTTTCCTCATCCAATATGCAACCTTTTCGATCAGTTCAGGAGATATTGCTGCTTTATCCTTGAGACTTATCTCCTTCACGTGTATCTCACATGTATAGGTTGATAAACACTGTGTCTCACATGATGGACCTGGTCCATGACTGAGTTCATTTGTCATTCTTCAAAACTTCACCTGAACTTGGGCCAACAAATTCCCCCTTTTTGATGATGACAAACTCTGTGCTTTTACTGATCAGAGAACCTGTGGAACTCAGCTTAATCATCAACACACTTGTGGAACTCAGCTTAATCATCAACACTTTAACTTAGAAATTTTAACTTATCATCAAGGACCAGGTTTAATCAGGTTATAAATATCACATTATTCAGAATAACAAGCAAAGCACAATATCTCTTCCCCCTTTTGTCATCATCGAAAAGTTGCAAATATTGTGAATCCCGGATTTAAATAATTGCTCATAGCCACTGGGGCAACTGCAAGTGAAAACATGGTTCAATTAATCAACAACCAACAAACAAAATTAACTATTAAGATCAGAATCTTCATAGAACAAGAGAAAAAGCAAATTGTCATTGATTAGGATATGTTTCCATAAACAGACCACAAAGAGAAAGAAAAACTTCCAAACATGAGCAACAAAAACAGAAAAAGTCCCGAATCTGGGTCACTGGGGGTTCTAGATAGGTTAAAAAACAAGAACTGGAAGACCTAAGGCTTGGAGGAACTAGAGGGCTGGGTTTGGAGAAGGTTGAGCATATTCTTAAGCATTCCTTCACTTTTCTCCTTTTCTTTTGCTAGCTCAGCTCGAAGGCCATCTCTTTCAGCTTCCAAATCAGCAACACGAGCCTGAAGCCTAGCAATTTCAGCATCCTTAGTTCCAGACTCTTGAACCAAAGCCCCAACCTTGCTATTCACTGGTGTCTTCAGAGATGAACCAGGTTCAACTGGGGTGGCATTGACAGGATAGTCACAAGCCAATAAGGTCTTAACACCAAAATGCTCCTTGCTTGATGCCATCTCCCATTTCTTCAAAGGCACCCTAAGCCTGTCCAGCACAGTAGTCAGTATGAACCCATATGGAGTTGCATGTGCCTTGGAGCCATTAATGACCCTGTCCAGTAGTTTGACAATGAAAGCAGGCCAATTTATCTGCTTTCCTCTCACAAGGCATTCCATAAGCACCAGGTCCATATAGTTGGCAGTATGCCTCCTCTCCTGTCTGGGCAGCAGGCACTTGTTCACAAATTCAAATAAGACCTTGTGCTCAGGTCTCATCTCACTCTTCTGAACAAATCTAGCTTCAGGTACATCTTCAGCATTTGCAGCATCACAGAAATTTCTAGTAATTTGAAGAGCAGTGGGGAGAGATTCCAGACATGGACACCTCTGCCTTGTATAGTCATCATACCCTTCACTTGGTATGTCCAGAATCTCACCCAGTTTGATTGCATCAAACTCTACTTTTACACCCTTCACCATGCTGGAGACTACCCCATTTTTCACAGTGGCATTGGCCATAAACTCAATCAGCTCCTTCCTGGCCAGCCTCTCATCCATTTTAAGGACCATGTCCTTCCACCTTGTGCAGCTAGGTTATCCACCAATCTTCTCATTCCTGGCTCATCCAGGTCTTTCAACAACCTGCCTTTCAAAAATTTTCTCCCGCCAAAGATGCCAAACCTATCCTGTTCTTTCTCAGACTCCCCCTCTTCTTCTTCTCCACTCCATTCTTCTTCTTCTTCAGTAATTTTTACCTGTTTCCCTTTCACTGCAGATCTGGTTCTTTTGGCTAAGGAGGGTTCAACAGATACAGGTGCAGAGGAAGACTTCTTGGAAGAAGTCTTGGATCTTTTTGGTTTGGGAGTAGGAACTTCTTCAGTTGTTCCTCTTTCTTGATGGACCAGGTCCATCTCCTCTTCTTCTTCTTCTGCAATCTCAACACTCTCCACAACCTTAGCTTTTCCTTTTTCCCTCTTTTTCTTCCTGCTCTCTTCCAGAGCTTTCTGCAATTCTGCTTCACTTTGTTTCACCTTGCTTCTAGTAGCTCTTCCCTTTGGTACTGAAGGGACAATAGGCTTTGGAGATGACACTTTACTTTTCTTTGTTGGCTTGGAAGCAGTTGAAGCCTTTTGTGAGGAAACTTTGCGCTTCTTTGGATCATAGCTGGCTCCAACCTTTTTCAGAATGTCAGCTAGGGTTTCCTCAACAGATGAACCTGGTTCATCCTGTTGCTTGCTCAGATGAACGAGACCTTCAGCAGCTTCCCCAGAACCACTTCCCCCTGACTTGTTGCCACTCTCCGCCACACCTCCACAGATAGCAAGAACTTTTTCTTTCTTTTTACTGTCCTTCCTACTTGACTCAGCCCCCTTTACATCTTTCACAGAACCAACCAAAACAAACCTATTATCTACATTTTCAACCACATCAGAAAATACCAAACAAGTATTTACCTCACCAGGGGTTTCTTGATTCTTGTTAGTGTCAGAGGAACCATGTTCTTCACCTTCACTGGCAGAGATAAAAGCTTCAGACTCAGAGCTGGAGTCAGATTCTTTAGCAGAACTTTCCTTCTTCTGGCTAGCCCTCAATTTCTCATTTAGAGCTTTTCTCAAAGAACCAGAAGCTACAGTTTTTCTAGCCAACATTTTCTGTCGGCGGAACCTTGGTTTCGGGGTTTCACTAGGGGGTGTAGATGAGGATGTATTAGAAGGGAATACTGGTGGGGGAGTTCCAGGATTATCTTAGGGATTAGTCATGGTGAATTATTTCTGGAGAAGATTTGGGAATTTTGGAGAGAAAAAGATAATCAGAACTAGAGAGGATTTTTTATGGTTATGAAATAATGAAGAAGGGTGTGGTGAGTATTTAAAGATGATTAGAAGTAATTGCAGTAACGGCAGCTTTTTGCAGGAGTCAATTAGAAGTCTAATCTCTTTAGAATTTCGGTCTCTTAGTGGTTAATAGGCGATGCTAGATTTTAGGCAAAAATCCCGTTTTCTTTAGAGTTCTAGGAGAATGAAACTGGTTCAATGCTCAACGGATAGAATTTCTGGGAATTTGATGAATGTAGGACTTTTGCTCATGATTGAAAAATTAATCTTTCTAATTGTGCAACGTATAGAAGACATACCTGAACTTTCTCATAAGCATATACTGATGAACCAGGTTCTTCAAGTAGAACTCTCTTGAACATGCCTCAAATGTCATAATAGAAAAAACTTTGTAAGAGATCAGTGAGTCATATATACACATGTCACAGGAGTATACTGATTAATGTATGAAACTAAGTAAGAATTGATCAAGATATTTACACAATATTTAGAACTCCTAACCAATTTTTTTTTTCATTTTTTTTTTCATTGTGCATTCTGAACTGGACCTATTAGGTGATCTTAATCATCCCTAATTCCAACCTGTTCCTCTCAAAGTTTTCTCTACTCAGTGCTTTAGTAAAGATGTCAGCTATTTGTTTATCAGTAGCACAGAATTCTATTGAAATCAATCCTTTCTCATAGTTATCTGTTAAGAAGTGGTGTCTAACATCTATGTGCTTATTCATCTTATTGATGAACAGGGTTCTTTGTCCTACTTATAGCACTAGTGTTATCATAAAATATTGGAATACATCCCACTTCAATTCCAAAATCTACCAGCTGTTGTTTGATCCATAGTAATTGAGCACAACAAGAAGCAGCAGCAACATACTCAGCTTCAGCAGTTGATAGGGACACAGAGTTTTGCTTTTTGGTAGCCCATGACATAAGACATGAACCAAGGAAGTGTGCCATACCTGAGGTGCTCTTTCTATCCACTAGGAAACCTGCATAATCAACATCAGCATATCCTACTAGATCAGAATTACTACCTTTAGGGTACCAAAGGCACAGATCAGTGGTTCCTTTTAGATATCTCAGTATCCTCTTGACAGCAGTCAAGTGAGACTCTTTTGGATTTGCCTGAAAACGAGCACAAAGTCCTACACTGAAAACAATGTCAGGTCTGCTAGCAGTGAGATACAAAAGTGAACCAATCATACCCCTATACAACTTTTGATCAACTGATGAACCAGGTTCATCAACATCTAATTTAGTGGCAGTTGCAATGGGTGTGTCTATTTCTTTAGATTCCTCCATTTTAAACTTTTTGATTAGCTCTTTTGTATACTTCTGCTGATGGATCATGGTTCCATTTGGACTTTGTTTAATTTGTAAGCCTAAGAAGAAATTAAGCTCACCCATCATGCTCATTTCAAACTCACTTCCCATTAATTTTGCAAAGTCCTTACTTAGCTTGTCAGTGGTGGCTCCAAAGATTATGTCATCAACATAAATTTGCACAAAAAGGAGATCCTTACCTTTTTCCCTTAAGAATAAGGTACAATCTATTTTACCTCTCTTGTAACCATGCTCCAGTAAGAATTTTGACAGTCGTTCATACCATGCTCTTGGGGCCTGCTTGAGTCCATAGAGAGCCTTGTCCAGCTTATACACATGCTCAAGACATTCCTTACTCTCAAACCCTGGAGGTTGATTCACAAACACTTCTTCTTTTAGGTAGCCATTTAGGAAGGCACTTTTGACATCTATCTGATGAAGAGTGAATTCCATATGTGCTGCAAAGGCTATGAGAAGTCTGATTGCCTCTAGTCTTGCCACTGGAGCAAAAGTCTCATCATAGTCTATGCCCTCCTCCTGGCTGTAACCTTGGACCACCAATCTTGCCTTGTTCCTTGTAACTGTTCCATCTTCATCAAGTTTGTTCCTGAAGACCCATTTTGTACCAATGATTGATCTGTCCTTGAGTCTTGGTACTAGGTGCCAAACTTGACTCCTTTCAAACTGGTTAAGCTCATCCTGCATTGCATTCACCCAATCTGCATCCTGCAAAACCTCAACAACATTTTTAGGCTCAATGATAGATAGAAAAGCATCAAAAGCACACAGATTCTTTAATTGTGATCTAGTTTTAACTCCAGATGTTGGATTAGTGAGAATGTTCTCAATGGGATGAGAACTTTGATACTTGTGAGGTTTCACAACCAATTGGCTTCCGCTAGATGTTTCTGCCATTTGCTGAAGAACAGGATCATGAACAGGTTCCTTCAAGGAGTTTATTTCAATTCCTCTTTGATTTCTTCCCCCTGTCAGGTTGCCCTGTATGGAAGAACCTGTTCCATCACCTGTTCCTTCTGTTGGTGCCACTTTGACCTGAGTTGATGCTTCAGTCAAGTCTTTTACCAATCCAATGGCTTCATCTTCATGTTCCTGTCTCTCAGAAAGAACGTTAGTTTCATCAAATACTACATGCACACTTTCTTCTACACACAACGTTCTTTTGTTAAACACTTTATATGCTTTGCTATGTGAAGAATATCCCAAGAATACTCCCTCATCACTTCTGGGATCAAACTTTCCTAGGGAGTCTTTTCCATTATTGTGCACATAGCACTTGCAACCAAATGACCTAACATGGGATATGTTTGGTTTTCTCCATTTAAGTAACTCATAGGGAGTCTTCTCTACCAGAGGTCTGGTCATGCATCTATTTATTATGTAACATGCAGTGTTTACAGCCTCTGCCCAGAAGCTGTGAGGCAATTTACTAGAAAGTAGCATGGTTCTAGCCATATCCTCAAGAGTTCTATTCTTTCTTTCAACTACTCCATTTTGCTGAGGGGTCCTAGGGGCAGAGAAATTATGATCTATGCCATTTTCATCACAGAACTCAGCAAACTTTGAATTTTTAAATTCAGTTCCATGATCAGACCTAATGGAGGCAAGTTGATTTCCTAATTGTTTCTAAGTTTTTCTAACAAATGCAGAAAACATGTCAAAAGCTTCATCTTTGGAGGTTAGAAATAGAACCCAGGTAAATCTAGAA
>NW_017671975.1:158022-180237 GCF_001879085.1 Nicotiana attenuata | reverse complement strand
TCTAGGACACTGTTATCAAGTTCAAGAACCTGGTTCTTCAACTCAGCATTTGTGTTATCACTCTCATTAGCCCTAGACTCTAGACTTTTGCATTTTGCTTTTAGGATCACACATTCCCTAGACAGAACTTCCTTCTCATTGTTAATTATCTCAGACTCATCAATGAAGTCTAGTAATAGCTCAGCCAACCTTTCTTTAGAGAAGAATTTAATCTTGTCTTTGAGATGAAGAATACTTACCTCTTGTTCATCATCTGATTCTCCGATGGTCATCAGTGCTTGCTCTTCTTCAGCTTCATCTTCTGAGTCTTCATCTGAGGTTTCTCCCCAAGCAGCAACCATAGCCTTGGTTGAACCTTTGTTTCTTTTTGGTTGAACCTGTTCCTTCGTTCAGCTCTTTCTTTCTTCCACTCAATTTTCCATTGAGGGCAGTTCTTGATCATGTGATCAGTCTTACCATACTTGTAGCAACCCTCATTGGTCTGTTTCTCAGGAGTTATTGTCTTGTTGAAGGTTGTACCTCTTGAAGAACCCTTTCCTCTCATCAGGTACTTTTTGAAATCTCTAGTGATCATAGCCATCTCATCATCTTCCAGATCTGAACCTTCAGCAATTCCTAGAGCTAAGCTTCTCTCCTTCTTGGGGGTATCTATCTTCATGGTTTGCCTTCTCATTTCATAAGCAGTCAGATTTCCAATCAGTTCATCCAGTCTGAGAGTAGCAATATTCTTGGATTCCTGAATAGCAATGATTTTGCTTTCCCATGTGACTGGCAGAATCCTTGTCAGAATTTTCTCAACCTTGTCTTCTTCAAGAATAACCCTTCCAAGAGACTTAAGTTCATTTGTCAGTGTAGTGAACCTAGTATACATCTCCTAGATAGTTTCTCCTTCCTTCATAGTAAAATTCTCATATTGAGAATACAGCAGTGTTCCTCTTGATCTTTCACTTGAGGTTTTCCTTCATGGGCCACTTGCAAGGTGTCCCATATCTCCTTAGCAGTAGTACAGCTTTGGATCCTACTGTACTCATCTGGACCTAGTCCACACACAAGCCATTTCTTGGCCTTAGCATTTTTCTCCCACTTCCTCAGGTCTTCAGCAGTACAGTCAGCCCTTGTCTTTGGCACATCAACTCCTTCAACATTCTTCTTTGTGGTTGCTAGGGGACCATCAGTGACTATGTCCCAGAGTTCATAGTCTTCCCCTGTGATGTGATCTCTCATCCTGTTCTTCTACCAAGAATAGTACTGACCATTGAAAAGTGGAGGCCTAGCAGTGGATTGGCCTTCCCAGTTCCCAGGTGGTGCACTCATGTTGATATTCACCTAAGGTGTTAGCCTCTTCAAGGATAACCTGCTCTGATACCAATTGATGTTCTAAACGTCAATACCACACAAGAGGGGGGGTGATTTGTGTGGTAACCAATTTTCACTCTAGAAGAACCTGGTTCTTCTAGGTGTACTTACTACTACTGTTTGCGGAATTAAGAGTACATAAAATAAAGAACACAGAGATTTTTACATGGAAAACACCTGGCTCAAAAGGTGAAAAAACCACGACCTACTATTCAGTAGGATTTTCCCAAACTTCCACTAAAATCACTGAGCCAAAACAGCATTTACAAAACTCTTGTAAACCTAAGGATTAAACTCTAATCCCAGTGTGGCATACAGCCTCAATTGTTGCGACACCTTCAAGTTAGCCTATAACTTGAATACTCAAAGTACCTATTACAATTGCTTCTACAAAAGCTGGAAAGGTACAACTTTAAACCACCTACTACAATTGAACTAGAATAAGAATAAACACAATGGAATTGGTTCTTCTATCTTGTCCAAGTAGCTTCAGGAATGCACACTTGAATCTCACATAAATTGCTTGCAAAATTGCCTCGCTCTTTCGCTCTCAATTTAGTTTCACTTCTGCGTTTGTGCAATACCTGTAAAAGAGAACAATCACTATTATTTAATGAGTTAGTAATCGGAGTTTGATTGAGACTCAATTACTGATCTTCCATCGAAGTTGAGTCCTTGAACAATACAAACTCCAACCCTATCCATTATCCGGATTGTGTCCTCTTCCCATGAGGATACTTTCTTTCCTCATCCAATATGAAACCTTTTCGATCAGTTCAGGAGATATTGTTGCTTTATCCTTGAGACTTATCTCCTTCACGTGTATCTCACATGTATAGGTTGATAAACACTGTGTCTCACATGATGGACCTGGTCCATGACTGAGTTCATTTGTCATTCTTCAAAACTTCACCTGAACTTGGGCCAACAGATCTCTCCACTGAACACGAACAGAAGGGAAACTCTTCGATCGCTACTTACGAACCTGCCGGTCTAGAATAGCTACCGGCTCCTCCTAATAGGACAAGTCCTTGTCGAACTGGACAGTGCTGAAATCTAACACGTGGGATGGATCGCCGTGATACTTCCGAAGCATGGACACATGGAACACTGGATGCACGGCTGATAAACTCGGCGGCAACGCAAGTCTATAAGCCACCTCTCCCACTCGATCAAGAATCTCAAACGGGCTAATGAACCTAGGGCTAAGCTTGCCCTTCTTTCCAAATCTCATCACGCCCTTCATAGGCGACACCCGAAGTAACACCCGCTCGCCGACCATGAATGCCACATCACGAACCTTACGGTCGACATAACTCTTTTGCCTGGACTGAGTTGTACGAAGCCTATCTTGAATGATCCTGACCTTGTCCAAGGCATCCTGTACTAGATCCGTACCCAACAACCGAGCCTCTCCCGTTTCGAACCAACCAACCGGTGACTGACACCGCCTACCATATAAAGCCTCATAGGGAGCCATCTGAATGCTCGACTGGTAACTGTTGTTGTAGGCAAACTCCGCTAAAGGCAAAAACTGATTCCACGAGTCTCCAAAGTCAATAAAACAAGCTCGGAGCATATCTTCCAAAATTTGAATAGTATGCTCGGACTGCCCGTCCGTCTGAGGATAAAATGTTGTGCTTAACTCGACCCGTGTACCCAACTCACGCTGAACTGCCCGCCAAAAATGGGAGGTAAAATGTGTACCTCGATCAGAAATGATAGACACGGGCACACCATGAAGATGAACAATCTCCCGGATATAGATCTCAGCTAACCTTTCCGAAGTATAGGAGATTGCCACAAGAATGAAATGTGCTGACTTGGTCAGCCTATCAACAATAACCCACACTGCATCGAACTTCCTCTGAGTCCGTGGGAGTCCATCAACAAAGTCCATAGTGATACGCTCCCACTTCCACTCGGGAAGCTCAATCCTCTGAAACAAACCACCAGGTCTCTGATGCTCGTACTTTACCTGCTGACAATTCAAACACCGAGCCACGTACGCAACAATATCCTTCTTCATCCTTCTCCACCAATAATGCTGCAGCAAATCCTGATATATCTTGGCGGTGCCCGGATGAATAGAGTACCGGGAACTATGGGCCTCCTCTAGAATCAACTCTCGAAGTCCATCCATATTAGGCACACAAATACGACCCTGCATCCTCAAAACTCCATCATCCCCAACTGTGACCTGCTTGGCACCACCGTGCTGCACCGTCTCCTTACAAATGGGGATCATTATACTGCCGATCACAAATACGCTCCAATAATGAAGAACGAGCGACTGTGCAAGCTAACACACGGCTGGGCTCAGAGACATCCAACCTCACGAACTGATCGGCCAAAGCCTGAACATCCAAAGCAAGCGGTCTCTCACCGACCGGAATATACGCAAGACTGCCCATACCGGTTGACTTTCTATTCAAAGCATCGGCCACCACATTGGCCTTCCCCGGATGATATAAGATGGTGATGTCATAGTCCTTCAACAGCTCCAACCACCTCATCTGCCTCAAATTTAGCTCCTTCTGCTTGAACAAATACTGCGGACTTTTGTGCTCCATGAACACCTCACATGACATGCCATACAGATAATGCCTCCAAATCTTCAACTCACGAACAATGGCTGCTAACTGCAAATCATGGACTGGATAGTTCTTCTCATGAATCTTCAACTGTTGCGAAGCATAAGCAATGACCTTACCATCCTGCATCAACACCGCACCAAGTCCAATACAAGATGCGTCATAATAAACTATATATGGCCCTGAACCTGTGGGCAAAACCAACACTTGCGTCGTAATCAAAGCTGTCTTGAGCTTCCGAAAGCTCACCTCACATTCGTCCACCTGAATTGGGCACCCTTCTGGGTCAACCTGGTCATCGGGGCTGCAATAGATGAAAACCCCTCCACAAACCGATGGTAATAGCCCACCAAACCCAAGAAACTCCGAATCTCTGTAGCTGATGTGGGTCGAGGCCAGTTCTTGACTGCCTATATCTTCTTCGGGTCCACCTGAATACCCTCTACTGAAACAACGTGACCCAAGAAGGCAACTAAACTTAGCCAGAACTCGCACTTCGAAAACTTAGCATACAACTGACTATCCCTCAAAGTCTGAAGAACGACTCGAAGATGTTGCTCGTGCTCCTCCAGGCTGCGGGAATATATCAAAATATTGTCAATGAAGACAATCACGAAGGAATCCAAATAAGGCCTGAACATTTGGTTCATCAAATCCATGAAAGTTGCCGGGGCATTTTTCAACGTGAATGATATCACCAAGAACTCATAGTGCCCGTACCGAGTGCGGAAAGCTGTCTTAGGGACATCGGATGCCCTAATCCTTAATTGATGGTAGCCAGATCTCAAGTCGATCTTAGAAAACACTTGGGCACCCTGAAGCTGGTCAAACAAATCATCAATCCTCGGGAATGGGTACTTATTCTTGATGGTAACCTTGTTCAATTGCCAGTAATCTATACACATCCTCATCGATCCGTCCTTCTTCTTAAAAAACAACACCAGCGCACCCCAAGGCGAAACACTAGGCCTAATAAAGCCCTTATCAAGCAAGTCTTGCAACAGCTCCTTTAATTATTTCAACTCAGGCGGGGCCATACGATATGACGGAATAGAAATGGGCAGAGTGCCCGGAGCCAAATCAATGCAGAAGTCAATATCCTTGTCGGGTGGCATACCCAGCAGGTCTGAAGGGAAAACCTCAGGAAACTCACGAAAAACAGGCACAAAATTCATAGAACGAACCTCAGCACTAGAATCACGAACATATGCCAAATAGGCCAAACACCCCTTCTCGACCATACGCCAACCTTCATATGTGAGATAACACGATGGGTAGAATGAACAGGAGTCCCTCTCCACCCTAAACGAGGCAACCCCAGCAAGGCCAGGGTCACAGTCTTGGCATGACAGTCCAAGATAGCGTGGTAAGGTGATAACCAGTCCATCCCGAATATGACAACAAAATCAACCATATCCAAAAGTAACAAATCTACTCGAGTCTCAAGACCCCCAATCACAACTATACAAGAACGATGGACACGATCTACCACAATAAAATCACCCACCGGTGTAGACACATATACAGGTGCACTCAAGGAATCACTAGGCATGACCAGATACGGTGCAAAATAAGATGACACATAGGAGTATGTAGATCCAGGATCAAATAGAACTGAAGCATCTCTACTAAAAACCTGAACAGTACCTGTGATGACTGCGTCGGAAGCCTCAGCCTCAGGCCTGGCTGGATGAGCATAACATCGGGGCTAGGCCCACCACTCTAAACTACATCTCTAGGACGACCTGCTGCTGGTTGGCCTCCACCTCTAGCGGCCTGACCTCCACCTCTAATACCTCTACCTCCACCTCTAGCTGGCTGAGCGGGCTATGGAACACTCGGTGCCTGAACCATGGCATGGGAACCCTGATGCTGAGAGCTGCTCGATGCTCGAGGGCAAAATCTAGCAATATGCCCCGTATTGCCACAAGTATATCAAGCCCTCGGCTGCTGAGACTGCTGACCCTGACGACCTACATGAGCACCCTGAAAACTCTGGAGCGGTGGTGCACTGATAGGAGCGGGTGGTGCACTGTAGGACTGCTGATCAGAATACTAAATATGAGAACCGCGGCCACCTGAAACACCATGAGAAACCTGAAGTACTGACTGAAAAGGCCTGGGAGGATGGCCTCTACCAAAAGAATCCCTGCCTCCAGACGAGGCACCACTGAATCTGCCTGAATGACGAGGCCTCCTGTTAGGCCCCTGACCACCCCCCTATGATAGAACCATCTCAACCCTCCTAGCCATATTGGCCGCATCCTGAAAGGAAATCTCGCTTCCCGTCTCCTTGGCCATCTGAAGTCGAATAGGCTGAATGAGTCCCTTAATGAACCTCCTCACTCTCTCTCTCTCTCAGTGGGAAGTATAAGAAGAGCATGATGGGCCAAATCAATAAACCTGGACTCGTACTGAGTAACAGTCATAGAACCCTGCTGGAGACGCTCAAACTGCCTCCGGTAGCTCTCTCTCTGAGTAATAGGAAGAAACTTCTCCAAAAATAGCTAAGAAAACTGATCCCAAGTCAAAGCTGGTGACCTAGCTGGTCTAGCCAAGCAATAATCTCTCCACCAAGCCTTGGCGGATCCAGACAAACGAAAAGTAGCAAAGTCGACCCCATTAGTCTCCACTATCCCCATGTTCCTGAGAAACTCATGACAACTATCTAAATAATCCTGGGGATCCTCAGAAGATGCACCGCTATAAGTCTTGGTGAACCTGTCCAATCTCCACAAAGCATCGGCAGACATAGCTTCTCCATCACCGGTCTGAGCTACCACACCCGGCTGAACTGCTCCAACTGGCTGAGCTGCTAGAGTCTGAAACTGGGGAGCCATCTGCTCTGGAGTGCGGGTAGCGGGAGTCTGTGCTCCCCCCCAGCCTGAGAGACGGCTGGTGCTACAGGAAGTAACCCTGCCCGAGTGACACTCTCCATAAGGCTCACTAGACGGACCTGAGTTGGTCCTGCTGGAACTGTCTAGGCATGAACCTTATCATCAAACTCAACCTGAGGCTCCGCCGCTGGTGCTGCTGCTCTGGGCTGAGCTCTGCCCCTGCCTCGGCCTCGCCCTTCTGCCCCTCGTGGGAGCTGCTGCTGGGGGCTCGGGTTGCTGATTAGTGGATGAGGAAGCGCGTTTTCTTGCCATCTGCGAAAGAACAGAGTAGAAGTTCAATTAGCATTGAGAAATCAAGTCGCACGACAGGAAAGAATAGATGTGAAGTTTTTCCTAACTCTGTAGCATCTGGGAGATAAATATAGACGTCCCCGTATTGATCCCTCAAACTCTACTAAGCTTGTCCGTGAATTGTGAGACCTAAGTAACCTAGAGCTCTGATACCAACTTGTCACGACCCGGGTTTCCAACCCTAGGGAGTCGTGATGGCGCCTACTAGTGAAAGCTAGGCAAGCCAACCATTTGTATTATTTACCTTTTTCCCATTTTAATCCTTTAACAATTAAGAACCAACATCATATAAACAGTGGAATTTAATAAGTGGAACACTGAAATGTAATATTTTAATAATGATACCAATGAGAATCCATAACATAAACTACCCAGAAATGGTGTCACAATTTCACAGACTGTCTAGGAATACTACAAATAAGGGTTCGAAAGATAAATACAACGCTGTCTCTGAAATACATGAAAGAAACAGAATGGAAGGATAGAAGGAGACGCCAAGGCCTGCGGACGCCTGCAGGACTACCTCGGGTCTCCGAATGGACTGAAGCCAGCAACCCAAAGCTAAGGTTCGTATGCTCCAGTACCAGGATCTGCACAAAAGAGTGCAGAGTGTAGTATCAGCACAGCCGATTCCATGTGCTGGTAAGCGCCTAGCCTAACCTCGACGAAGTAGTGACGAGGTTAGGACCACTACCAAATAAACCTGTGCAGTTAAATCATATACAACGAAAAATAAAGGCAAAACTTTACAATTAATGATAGGAAGGGGAAATCAAGCTGTGGGGAACAACAAGTATCAACAGAAAACCAACAGTTGAATGTAGAGTAACCATAACTCAGTTATCAATAAAAATCAGGAAGTCAAAGACAAGTGCACGGCATCACCCTTCGTGCTTTTACTCTCATCCTCACCCAAGAATCAAAATAATCGGTACGACATCACCCTTCGTGCTTTAACACTCTCTCACAAATATCATGCACGACATCACCCTTCGTGCTTTAAACTCTACCTCACCGTAGCAACAATCACAAAACAATTTGGGCAAGGGAATCAATAACATCACAATAAAAATCAAGTAACAATAGAAAATCAGTAAATAAACGTAAAGAACACCATAACTCAATTATCAGCAAGAATCAGGAAAAATCAGGGACAAGTGCACGGCATCACACTTCGTGCTTTTACTCTCGTCCTCACCCAAGAATCAAAATAATCGGTACGGCATCACCCTTCGTGCTTTAACACTCTCTCACAAATATCATGCACGACATCACCCTTCGTGCTTTACACTCTATCTCACCATAGCAACAATCACAAAGCAATTTGGGCAAGAGAATCAATAACATCACAATAAAAATCAAGTAACAACAGAAAATCAGTAAATAAACGTAAAGAACACCATAACTCAATTATCAGCAAGAATCAGAAAAAATCAAGGACAAGTGCACGGCATCACTCTTCGTGCTTTTACTCTCGTCCTCACCAAAGAATCAATATAATCGGCACGGCATCACCCTTCGTGCTTTTACCTCACATAATCATGGCACGGAATGATCCTTCGTGCATTGTCACTCATATAAAGGCACGGAATTGTACATCGTGCGGCACGGCATCACCCTTCGTGCTTTAACACTCTCTCACAAATATCATGCACGGCATCACCCTTCGTGCTTTAACACTCTTCCTCACCCAAACAAAAATCACAAAGCAATAAGGGCAAGGGAATCAATAGAATCACAATAAATCCCGACAAGGGAACAGTAGTACAACAATCATATCCCGGCAAGGGAAACAATATCAAAAGCAATAACATCCCGGCAAGGGAAACAATATCAAAAGCAATAACATCCCGGTATGGGAGACAATATCATAATCCTCTTCTCTTTTTCACATTTACTTCACAACTCAATTTACAACTTGAACCGACGCTCTAAAATGTTCAATTACCAATATTACTTCCACAAGCCTTGTTCAACAATAGAAATCATCACATAAGGCATGGACAATACAAAACGGAGCCACATTAATCATAGTATAAGACTCACGGGCATGCTTGACACCAACGTATAGATACTCGTCACCATGCCTATACATCGTACTCAACATCTAACACATAGCAAATAGGACACGACTCCTAATCCCTCAAGCTAAGGTTAGACCAAACACTTACCTCGATGCCACGAACACAATTCAAGCCTCAACTACCGCTTTACCTCTTGATTCCACCACCAATTCGCTTGTATCTAGCCACAAGTTACTTAACTATATCAATAAATGCTAATGCATGAAAATAGGTTTTCTAAAGTTTTTCCCAAAAAGTAAAAAATCGACCCCGGACCCACATGGTCAAAACCCGACGTTCGAACCAAAACCTGATTACCCATTCACCCATGATCTCAAATATATAATTTGTTTTGAAATCGGACCTCAAATCGAGGTCCAAATTCCCAAAATTCGAAAATCCTAAGTTCTACCCAAAACACCTAATTTCCCCCATGAAAACCCTTAATTTTGAGTTTAAATCATGTAAAAAGATGGATTAAATTGAAAGAAATGAGTTAGAATTGACTTAAAAATGATTATGATTTGGAAAAGTAGTTGTCTTTGAAAAATCGCCCAAAGGTGTTTAGGTTTTGAGAAGGTTTGAAAAATGGCTGAAAATGCGTCTAAGTCTCAATTAACTGGTCTCTGATGTCACAATTGCGACCAGGGTTCGCAACTGCGAACCCTTCAGAAGTCTGCTTTCTTCGCATTTGCGAAGAAATTATCGCATTTGCGACCACTCAAAATTCCTGAGGGCTTCGCATTTTTGAGGCATATGTCGCATTTGCGACTCTGGCCCTCCGCATTTGCGATCAAATGGTCGCATTTGCGATCAAGGCCAGCCGAGGCCATCTTCCCATTTGCAATCTTCTTCGCATTTGGGAGCCAGGCTTCACCAGCAGACCTGCAACACACCAGCAATTTCCCAAGTCCAAATTTTACTCCGTGGCCTATC
This sequence comes from Nicotiana attenuata, assembly GCF_001879085.1. NCBI lineage: Eukaryota > Viridiplantae > Streptophyta > Magnoliopsida > Solanales > Solanaceae > Nicotiana > Nicotiana attenuata. Next base: position 170,100 of record NW_017671975.1, on the reverse strand, counting down.
CAAAACTCACCCGAGCCCTCGGGGCTCCAAACCGAACATGCACGCAAGCCCAAAAACATCTTACGGACTTGCTCGTGCGATCAAATCATCAAAATAACATCAATAACAATAAATTTAGCATCTAAATCAGAGAAAAATCTCATGAACTTCTTAAGTTCAAATTTTAACAATCGAAGGTTCGATTCACGTCATTTCAAGTCTGTTTCTTACCAAATTTTACAGGCTCAACTTAAATACGATATAAGACCTGTACCGGGCTCCGTGACCAAAAATACGAGCCCGATATCATTGAATTCAATTACATTCAAATTTCCAAAAACTCTAAGAATTTCAGTTAAATAATTTTCTTCAAAAATTCATTTCTCGGGGTTGTGACCTCGGAATTCGATTCTGGGCATACGCCCAAGTTTCATATTTTCCTACGGACCCTCCGGGACTGTCAAATCACGGGTCCGGGTCCGTTTACCCAAAATATTGATCGAAGTCAACCTAAATTCATTTTAAAAGTAAAATTCATCATTTTTTCACAGATTTTTACATAATGGATTTCCGGATACACGCCCGGAATGCGCACACAAATCGAGGTGAGACAAAAAGGAGGTTTTAAGACCTCGAAAAATAGAATTTATTTGTAAAATAAGGGTCATCACACTGCATAAAGTTGTTATACTCAACTTCTTGTTTGATGAAATCTAACAATCAACTGTAATTTGGTCTTTCCACTATTGTTATTTCAAGAATATGTATCAATTTACTATTTAGTCACATTGTAAATGAAGAGTAGTTCTAGATTTTTCTGAGTGTCTCAAGATAGTTTCTCTCCAATTCAAACCTCAGTTGTAGCAGAAGTAGTCTGCACGTTATCTTTCTCTTCTACTTCTTTTTTCTCCCCTAATAATGCTTCTGCAGTCTATCATTCATAATTTTTATTTCATCGAATTGCATCATGTTGTACTCTTTATAGGGGCAAAGAAAGGTTTAGAAATTTTTTAATTGAAGCATATACATCATTTTTTTATGGGGATACATGTTCATGTTCATTCACGAAAGAGCACTCTGTACTGCAATAATAATCTATTTTTTGTTCTTCTTAATTTTCTTCTCTCAATCACTAAATCCATCACTAATTCTCAAAAGAACTAAATTTTTCTTTATTAATCTTCATTCAGAATTCTAAAAACATAGCTTTTATAATCTTCCTTCTAATCTTTTTTCTTTCCTCTTTGACTTCAAAAATAGTAGCAACCATTAGTAAGTAGTGAGACAGAAACGATAACATTGGCTAACTCAGTACACTAATCCAGCCTTACCTATTTATCAAAATCACAATTTTGTCGTCTTCTGATTTCAAAAATTCAGTAAATTGAAATTTAGCATACTTGAAAAACGCCAGTGTTTATAAGTAACGTTTGGCTCTAAACAAATGGTACCACAACTCCAAGAATGCTAGGAAGACAGTTAAAATTACTCAAGCAAAGAAATAGCATGCAACAAAGTTCATACAACATGTGTTGAGCTTACTTAAAGCTCTTCACAGCTCTTCTTCATATATTTACAGAGTCACATTTTTGTTTAAGCATATGAATTTTAGGAATAAGCTGAAACTAATCGGAAAAAATAACAGTGAAGAATGGGAAAGGTATTTTTAACATATCAGTAGTTGTGCATGACCAGAATGGCTTAGAAAAGTATTCGACAGCATGACCACGACTACTTAGTATGCATGTACTAAGTATGTGTCTTCTTGTTCTGCAGAGGTGGGGAGTACACAGAAGATGATGCAAAGTGTGTAATGATACAAATACTGAAGGTTGTTGCATATTGCCATCTTCAAGGTGTGGTGCACCGGGATCTCAAACCAGAGGTAAGAGGAGCAAAATGCTCAATCTGTGATTGCTCTCTAGATTAGATAGAGCTGGGAAAAAACTAAAAGACGGAGTTTGTAGTGTAACATTAGCAATTGTCTCTTAATGACTTTATCATGAATCTCAACAGTTTCAATTTGGAAAAAGAAAAGGAACTAGTTTAAGAGAACAAAGCATAATGGAGCACGTAAAAATGTACTATCAAAATTTTTTTCAAGTATATTACTCAACTAATTGTAAAAGATTAAATTTGAGAATGTTTGGACATCATGAGATATGACTCATCCACTTCAAATGGACACGAATAATAGAGACACTCTGAATGAAACCTGTTATTTTTATTCCTTCAGCCTTACCTATTTATTAAAATCACAACTTTACCTGCATGCCATCTGTATTGGGCTTTAAATACTCATTGTGCAAACCATGAATTTGTCTAATCAAGCCAAAAGTTCTCAATCTCACAGTGGCTCAAGAATCATAGATCTATCTACAGCAATATAAGAGTAACAAATCTTTCTAGAGGTAAATAACAAAGACAAAAAAGAATTAAGTTTTTGCACTAACCTTACCTCATTCTTAGAGCTAACAAGTATTCACAAGAAAAGCAATAGAGAAAGAGGGAAAAGAAGGCTAACAAAAAGGTTCAAGGAGGTGAACAAGCAGAGCATAGGTCTAAGTGTTTAATGATCAATTGATATCCGTGCCTTTATCACTCTAGTTATATTGTTAGGTAAGTATGTTTCACTATTTCAAACTACTTCTTTAAGTTAGCATTTTCCGGATAAAAAAAGAACCTTTTTGTCATGTTACTTACTTTCTTTAAAATTATGCATAGAGTAAATGAGCACTTTATATGGAGAACATCTCAACACCACCACGAAATACTTTCAAGAAGAGCTTTTTAGTGCAAATTCAACTTCTTTATAAGCTAGTTGTTTAGGTTGGCATTCTATAGAGATATAGCTAAGGTAAAATGTAAGGTGTCATCAGTTCATACTTTAGAAACGTAGGACATGAAGTCAAGCCCAATCTTAATCTGCAACATAGCATCATAGAATGCCAACTATGTCAGAAAGTAATAAAGATAATCTATATATCTATATCTATATCTATATCTATATCTATATCTATATTATTATAAAAGCACGAATAATTTATGCTAAATATTGAACGACTAAAATATCCCTCAAATATTGATCGACTTTTATACCATTAAATATTTGTATAATCTAAGGATATAATTGTAAATCACCTAAGGCTAAACTCTTTTTCGATTTAAATTAAACTACATATACGCCAAGCCTACAAAGTTGATTTCGGGTCAAATACTTTTGGTACATCTTGAACGTAGCCTACAAAATTGATTGTCTAATACCGAAGGAATTTTATACTAAATAAAATTGTTACATTGAATATATAATAATTTTATACCATTGCCTAATATTTAAAGTCCGAAATCTTCTAAGTTTTGCCGTATATTTTACCCTTAATAAACATTGTCCTTTCCTTATTATATTGGAACATATATATTCTCTCGAACCAGAAAAAACGTGTATTCTCATCTTTCTAACCTTTCAACGATGGAAAGCACATAATTTTGAAGAATTGACAAAGAATTTCAATTCTTTTTCAGCTTTAAAGTTCTTTTACCGAAGAAAATTCCAAATAGGCTCTTAAGTCTTAATCAATTCCCATATCTTATAGTATCAAACAAGCGAAGAAAAAAGGTCCAAATAAGAACTACTTCGAAAACTGATGTGGTACAATAAATAAGTTAATCAATTAATCAATCTAGACACCGTCATTAATGAATCTTAAAATAAGAACAATAACTTCCATAAAATGAATCATTAAGGCTGAACTAAAGTAAATATTTGCATAAAAAAAAGAAGAAGGTATTGTTGTATTCTTATCGTGATTTTACAACTTTAATCTCTAACTATGTGATTCCAAATAGTTTCGTTTTGTCATGTCATTGCGTCAAAACTTTATTGATGAGTTTAATAAACTTTTTTTTATAAGTTTAATGAGTTTATTAGACTATATGTCATATTCTGTAAAATAAAATTTGTTTTAAGGAAGTGGTTATTAAAATTCATTCATATCCATGATTAATTTATAGTATGTAAAATGTTTTTATTTTTGGTACGCGTTATAATATTTGACAAATGATATTCGTGCATCGCACGAACGTAGAGACTAGTTATATTAAAAGTGGGAAGCTCTTAAGTCAAAAGTTAAATTATCAAAATACCCTTTTAATTCATTTAAATACTTTACATATAAAAAAATTAGACAAAATGCTAAATTAACTTGAAAAGATGCGACTCTTCGTAGTAGTATCTAATATTCAAACTAAATTCTAACTAACAGGTACCTACTGTTACTTTTTTTTCCAATTGTATTGCGTTTTCAAAAAAGAATAAAACGTAGGGTTGCTTTTCAAAAGTACAACATAATATATCTTTAAATATATTTATATGGTTTATTCCCTTTACTGTTTAATTTCCTTAATCGTGTGCATAAATTGAAACTGAAATAACTTTACTGTCCATAATATTCCTTCTTAATTAGTACCAATCTGTTGTACTTAATACTAGACTCATAATATTCAAACCCAAATTCACTATTGTCATTGCAATACAGTTAAACACCAAAACTCAATCCTTGTACCCTAACTTAATTTACACCTAACAAAGATCATATATAATGAGACTACTTTAAGTACAAATACATCAATACCCTTCTTTTTTCCAAGTGAATTTATCCTACAATAACATTGACCAACTTTCAATTGCATAAGTTGCCCAGAATAACTCTAATTGGTATTAAATTTCTTATACCTTGTGAAACCTTTCAAATATATGAATTTGAGATAAAAAAAAATTACCAGGAAAAAAGAACCTAGATGAGAAGTTCGAGTATTACCCGTAAGATTCAGTGCGTATTTAAAATTTCTCAAGGTTTGGTTCCAGCCTTTTTCTTCTTCTTCTTCTTCTCCCTTTTGGAATTCGTTTTTTTTTTCTCGACGTTCTGAAGCTTCTGCTTCAATGAAATCGGCAGCCTCCTTTTTGCCCTTTCTTTTCTTTTGGCAAATGGGCTTCGGCCATTTTTGCCTTACTTATCTCTTTTTTTTAAAGTTATTTTCTTCTTCTTCTTCTTCTTATTATTATTATTATTATTATTATTATTATTATTATTATGACCAATACACCCTTATTTAAAAATATAGGGTATTACATCCTCCCCACCTTATGAAATTCGGTCCCCGAATTTAACTCAAGTATGTACCTGTAGACTGAAACAAATGGGGGTACTTGACTCGCATATTGTCTTCTATTTCCCAAGTAGCTTCTTCAACTGTATGATTTCGCTAAAACTTTTACGAACTCAATTTCCTTTGACCGTAGCTTTCTTACTTGCCTATCAACAATTGTCATCGGCTCCTCCTCGTAAGACAACCTCTCATCAAGCGGTATAGTTGGTGCTTCAAGCACCTGAGATGAGTCTGATATACATTTTCTTAGCATTGAGACATGAAACACTGGATGAATAAAGGACAACTCAGGAGGAAGTGCCAAACGATATGCCACAACTCCCACTCGGTCTAGTATCTCATACGGTCCTATAAACCCGGGGCTCAACTTGCCACTTTTCCCAAACCGCATCACACCTTTCATAGGGGAGACTCGTAGGAACACTTTGTCCCCAATTGTGAACACTAAATCTCTTCTTCTCTTATCAGCATAAGACTTTTGTCTACTTTGAGCTGTAAGCAATCTCTGTCTGATCAACTGGACCTTGTACATAGCTTCTTGTACTAGGTCGGGTCCCAATAAATTAGTCTCACCAGCTTCAAACCATCCGATAGGAGAACGGCATCTTCTACCATACAATGCTTCATACGGTGCCATTTGAATACTGGACTGGAAGCTATTGCTGTAAGCAAATTCAGCTAAAGGTAGATAAGCATCCCAACTACCTCCAAACTCAAGAATGCAAGCTCTCAACATATCCTCCAAGATCTCTATAACACATTAAAATTTCCATCTGACTACAGATGAAATGCGGTAGTACGATCTACTTGTGTATCCAATGCTTCTTGAAAAGATTTCTAAAAGCGTAAGTGAACTATGATCCTCTATCAGAGATGCTAGATACTGGAACTCCAAGACGTTGGACAATTTCACTCATAAATATCTATCCATACCTCTCTTCATTGTATGTAGTCCTTACCGGCAAAAAAATGCATTGATTTTGCCAGTCGATCTACAATTAATATACAAGTCATAACCCATAACGCTTTGTGGTGGCCTAGTAACCAAATTCATAATAATTCTTTCCCATCTCTACTCTGAAATTTTTGTTTTAGTAGGCCTACTTGTCGTTGATGCTCAGCCTTGACCAGTTGACAAGTCAAATAATTAGAGACAAAGTTAATAATAATTTTTTTTCCATACCTTTTCACCAATAAAATTGCTTTAGGTTATGATACATTTTAATGGATACAAGATGTATTGTGTATCTGCGGTTGTGAGCTTCCTCAAGAATAGTATATCTCAACCCATCTGCATTTGAACACTTAAATGTACCTAATCAAAGAATATCATCATTGTCAACATTTATGTCCTTGACTTTTACTTGCTAGGACCTCTTCTTGGCATTTGTATAACCGTTCATCCTTATATTGAATGACCTTGATGCGTTTACCAACGAAGATTTGTCTTAACCACTAGCCAACAATGTCTATGAATTACAAGCACAAAATTTAATAATCGTGGCTCGAGTTTGTGCAAATCCTAAGAGACTTATTTTTCTTCCTCACAATTAGTACCAGTGCATCCCATTGTGATATATGCAGTCCAATAGACTTCTTATAGAACCTCCTCTGAAGCAGGTTCAACAACTGTTCCTTGGTGCATGTGATTTGGGGAATATTAAAATTTACTGTGTGTCAAGTGCAAAGTCAATACATAACTGTGTTTTCTCGTTAAGGGGTAGTCCATATAAAATCCTTAGGAAATACATCACTGAGTTAACATTTTCAAAGTATGTGTCTCATCTATTGTGTCCTTTACTGTAACTAAGAAACCCCTATAACTTTTCTTCACTCACCAGCAAGCCTTCAAAAATGATATAACTTTGTCCGTCCCTGAAACCTAAGCCCTTTGTAGCAAAAGACTGGGTTAATTGGGTATCTCCAACCTACCCTCAGCTTGAACAAAGTCTTGCATTAAGAATCAATATTTAAGTAGAGGAGTTACAGAGGATATATTTATTGCGGAACCAAACAGAATGACTATGGATTAGGAGATTGTGAAATAAAGCTAATTAATAATTCACTAGTATAAATCATAGGAAATTTTTATTTTGGGCTTTCTCACTCAACTCCTAACTCTGAACAAAACCTCTTTCATGTTGATTGTTTTCACTAGCAGGTACTAATATCTCCCTTGTCTATATTCTAACTACATTGTAAAAGTAGACAAACACAAAATTTGTAATATTACAAACCTGATGTGCTAGATTTGTATATGTGTGGTCTATTATTTAATGAAATGACAATCATGTTAGTAACGTTTATTTATTTGTCTCTATTAAATTTATGAGAATATAGTAAATATATAAATGTGGAAAATACATCCTTACTTCTTTTATCCTTTTTTTTTTGTCGGGATATATTGGTGATAATTAAACAAATCCTAGATCTGAAACAAAAAGCTCATGAGAATTGTGCATTCCACTTATTGTTTATTATTTCAGGCTGTTGTTCACTATGTTCTCTCAATTACCAACATATGCAACGAGAGGTAAATTTAGGTATATTTTCTTACCAAATATCATTATCCTACAGTTAGTTTTCATTCGAACCCAAGTTCAAAACTACAAATTAAAGGAAGCTTTTTTTTTGTATCTAGAATTTTATGTGGATTCAGTATAAGTTTAACTAGAGACAAGAACAAGTTCTCTTCTTAATGATCAGACAAAGCAAGGATTTCACAAATAAAGTATCAACTTAGTGGAATAGATCAAATGTAACTTTCAACTAGATGCAAACTCATGANGAATTCCTACCGCTTCTGCGGTTTCCTGGAAGGTGACCAAAAATCGCTTCTGCGAAGCCAAGGCCGCTTTTGCGGCTCCGCTTCTGCGGTTCCCAAGCCGCAGAAGCGAAAAGATACCAGAAGCAGCAGAACTGCTACCTCTTAACTTCCAAACTTCTTCCGTTAACCACCCGAAATCATCCCGAGGCCCCCGGGACCTCAACCAAAAGCACCAATACCACCTAATACCTTATTCAAACTTGTACCAATCTTAAAAACACCTAAAACAACACCGGAAACCCGATTAAATCAAGGATTCAAGCCTAGGAACTTCAATTTCCAACAAAACACGCTTTTGATAAAAAAACCTACCCGAACCTCGTCCGAATGACCTGAAATTTTGCACACACATCCCAAATGACATGACGGAACTGCTGTAACTTCCGGAATTCCAATCCGACCCTCGGATCAAAAACTCACTATTGGACCAAAATCTTCAAAAATTCAAACTTCGGCATTTCAAGCCTAAATAAGCTACGGACTTCCAAAATACATTCCGAACACGCTCCCAACCCCGAAATCACCTAACGAAGCTAACGGAACCATCAGATTTCCATTCTGAGGTTGTCTTCACACTGTTCCGACTACGGACCATTTTTCAACACTTAAGCTCTCATTTAGGGACTAAGTGTCCCAAAACTCTCTAAAACTTAACACCGAACATCCCGGCATACCAAAATAGCAGAAATGAACTTAGGGGAAGCAGTTAATGGGGGATCGGGGCGTAAATTCCAAAAATGATCGGCCGGGTCGTTACATCCTCCTACACTTAAACATTCGTTCGTCCTCGAACGAGCATAGAGAACATACCTGAGGTAGAGAAAAGATGAGGGTACTGGCTGCGCATATCCTGCTCGGTCTCCCAAGTCGCCTCCTCGGCCGGCTGACCCCGCCGAGCTTGCCTTACCTCCCAGTCTATATTCTAACTACATTGTAAAAGTAGACAAACACAAAATTTGTAATATTACAAACCTGATGTGCTAGATTTGTATATGTGTGGTCTATTATTTAATGAAATGACAATCATGTTAGTAAAGTTTATTTATTGGTCTCTATTAAATTTATGAGAATATAGTAAATATATAAATGTGGAAAATACATCCTTACTTCTTTTATCCTTTTTTTTTTGTCGGGATATATTGGTGATAATTAAACAAATCCTAGATCTGAAACAAAAAGCTCATGAGAATTGTGCATTCCACTTATTGTTTATTATTTCAGGCTGTTGTTCACTATGTTCTCTCAATTACCAACATATGCAACGAGAGGTTTATTGGCCCTTTTGAGATCTTGAGGCGAGTTGGGGAGGTTGCCTATGAGCTTGCCTTACCTCCCAGTTTGGCCGGAGTTCATAGGCAACCTCCCCAACTCGCCTCAAGATCTCAAAAGGGCCAATAAACCTCGGACTCAACTTTCCTTTCTTCCCAAACTGCATGACGCCTTTCATAGGCGAGACCCGNCTTACCAATATCATTATCCTACAGTTAGTTTTCATTCGAACCCAAGTTCAAAACTACAAATTAAAGGAAGCTTTTTTTTTGTATCTAGAATTTTATGTGGATTCAGTATAAGTTTAACTAGAGACAAGAACAAGTTCTCTTCTTAATGATCAGACAAAGCAAGGATTTCACAAATAAAGTATCAACTTAGTGGAATAGATCAAATGTAACTTTCAACTAGATGCAAACTCATGAGCTTCCACATTCACTTGTATTGAACTACAGTAGGAACCATGATGTAACGACTCGGCCGGTCATTTTTGGAATTTACGCCCCGATCCCCCATTAACTGCTTCCCCTAAGTTCATTTCTGCTATTTTGGTATGCCGGGACGTTCGGTGTTAAGTTTTGGAGAGTTTTGGGACACTTAGTCCCTAAATGAGAGCTTAAGTGTTGAAAAATGGTCCGTAGTCGGAACAGTGTGAAGACAACCTCGGAATGGAAATCCGATGGTTCCATTAGCTTCGTTAGGTGATTTCGGGGTTGGGAGCGTGTTCGAAATGTATTTTGGAAGTCCGTAGCCTATTTAGGCTTGAAATGCCGAAGTTTGAATTTTTGAAGATTTCGGTCAAATAGTGAGTTTTTGATCCGAGGGTCGGATTGGAATTCCGGAAGTTACAGCAGTTCCGTCATGTCATTTGGGAGGTGTGTGCAAAATTTCAGGTCATTCAGACGAGGTTCGGGTAGGTTTTTGATCGAAAGCGTGTTTTGTTGGAAATTGAAGTTCCTAGGCTTGAATCCTTGATTTAATCGGGTTTCCGGTGTTATTTTAGGTGTTTTTAAGATTGGTACAAGTTTGAATAAGGTATTAGGTGGTATTGATGCTTTTGGTTGAGGTCCCGGGGGCCTCGGGATGATTACGGGTGGTTAACGGAAGAAGTTTGGAAGTTAAGAGGTAGCAGTTCTGCTGCTTCTGGTATCTTTTCGCTTCTGCGGCTTGGGAACCGCAGAAGCGGAGCCGCAAAAGCGGCCTTGGCTTCGCAGAAGCGATTTTTGGTCACCTTCCAGGAAACCGCAGAAGCGGTAGGAATTCTGCAGAAGCGGATCCGCTTCTGCGAGATGGGAACCGTAGAAGCGGAAGTTGGGATTTTAAAGGAAGCCGCAGAAGCGGCCAGTGTGCCGCAAAAGCGGGACCGCAGAAGCGGTCACTTGTCCGCAGAAGCAGAAATCCCTAGGAAGAAATAGAAATGTCGAGGGTTTAATTTCATAAGTTTGCAAAATCAATTGAGAGCTCGGTTTAAGGCGATTTTGAGTGGGTTTCGAAGTGAAGATCACTAGGTAATATTTCTTTGGTCCCTTCTTGTTATATTTCATCATTATATAGTTAAATACATCATCGGAATTCGAATTTAGGATCAAAAGTTGGATAATTTGGGGTAGAACTTCATTACCTAAACTATTGAGTTTTGAGTGGGAATTTGACCTCCGATTTGGGAGATTTTTATATGGTTAGACTCGTGAGAGTACGAGGGTTCTAAAAATGTGAAAATTATTTGATTTCGAGACGTTGGATTAAGGGGCATTTTGGTCATTTTATCTATTTTCGCGCCCTAGCTTTAATTTTAATAGCGGAATCAGTTGTTTGCAATATTATTTATGATATGTAATTGAATTGAATAGATTTGGGCCATTTGGAGTCGGATACTCGTGGCAAAGGCGTGGTTTCTATTGATATCGAGCCGGTTCAAGGTAAGTGGCTTATCTAACCTTGTGTGGGGGACTTTTACCCTTAGGATTGTTTTCTTGATATTTGAGTGCCTTGTACGTGAGGTGACGAGCGCGTACTTGAGCCGATTGATGAAAATCCGATTTTCACTTAAGTTGTTGATATTTAGCTTTCTTTACTACTTGCCTTATCCTACTTGAAATTATACTTGTGCTAGATTTGGAAAGCATGTTTAGCTGACTTAACTGCCTAATTGCTTAAGTTGTTTGACTGTACTACGTAAAGCATGCTAGGCTAATTCTATCTGTTGCTCTGTCTTTCGTACTTTATTCCTTGGTTTGTTTCTGGCTGTGGTTGCGCATTTACATTGGGACTACGGATGTGGGATGCCGGTAGCTCCCCCCCCCCCCCTTGGTTGTTTACTTTGGGACTACGGGTTCGATTCCCGGTAGATCCCCCTGCACTTTTACTTTGGGACTGCGGGTTAGATTCCCGATAGATCCCCCTGCATTTTGATGGTTGGACTACGGGACGGTATCCCGGAAGATCCTTCGGTTTGGTATACGAGTTGGACTGCGGGACGGTATCTCGGGAGATCCACTGGACAGTTGAGGAAAGGGCTACAGGACGGTATCCTGGGAGGCCCTCATTGTTATCATTGGTATTGAGTTGTATTTACTCTGTGTTTGCTCTGTCCTTTTGTGGTTGTTATTGTCTCGTTGACATGCCTTATTTCATTGCTGTATTTATTATTTCTGTCAGATTATCATACTGTTAATTATTGTTATTACTATATTTTGTCTCAGTATGGCCCTGACCTTCCTCGTCACTACCCAACCGAGGTTAGGCTTGGCACTTACTGAGTACCGCTGTGGTGTACTCATGCCCTTCCTGCGCATGTTTTTCATGTGCAGATCATCCAGGTACCTCTACTCAGGCGC
>NW_017671975.1:154083-156221 GCF_001879085.1 Nicotiana attenuata | reverse complement strand
CTCAGAGTTCTCAGGCCATGATCACAGCTCCAGCAGCTACCCCACCTGCCCAGCCGGCTAGGGGCGGAGGTCGGGGAGATAGAGGTCGCCCTCGAGAGAGGGGCCGGGCCAGATATTATGCTATTCCTGCTCGTATTGAGGCTGTTGCCTCCGACTCCGTCATTATAGGTATTATTCTGGTTTGTCACAGAGAGCCATCGGTTCTATTCGATCCGGGCTCTACTTAGTCTTATGTGTCTTCTTACTTTGCTCCTCATTTGGGTGTGCCTCGGGATTCTTTGAGTGCCCCCGTTTATGTTTCTAGTCCTGTGGGAGATTCTCTTGTTGTGGACTGCATTTATCGGTCATGTTTGGTTACTATTCATGGTTTTGAGACCAGAGCAGACTTATTATTACTCGGTATGGTGGATTTTGACATTATTTTGGGCATGGACTGGTTGTCGCCCCATTTTGCTATTCTTGATTGTCACGCCAAGACCGTGACGCTGGCTATGCCAGGTATTCCGCGTGTTGAGTGGAGTGGTACTGTAGACCACACTCCCAGTAGAGTTATCTCTTTTCTTAAAGCTCAACGCATGGTGGAGAAGGGGTGTGCTGCGTATTTGGCTTATGTGAGAGATGTTAGTGTTGATACCCCTTCTGTTTATTCTGTTCCAGTGGTACGGGATTATCCCGATGTATTTCCAACTGATCTTCCAGGCATGCCGCCTGATAGAGACATTGATTTCGGCATTGATCTGTTGCCGAGCACTCAGCCCATCTCCATTTCTCCGTATCGTATGGCTCCTCCTGAGTTGAATGAGTTGAAGGATCAGTTGCAGGAATTGCTTGGTAAGGGTTTTATTCGACCCAGTGTTTCACCGTGGGGTGCTCCTGTTTTGTTTGTGAAGAAAAAGGATGGTTCTATGCGCATGTGTATTGACTACCGCCAGTTGAACAAGGTTACAGTGAAGAACCGTTATCCTTTGCCTCGCATTGATGATCTGTTTGACCAGCTTCAGGGCGCACAGGTGTTTTCTTAGATTGACTTGCGCTCAGGTTACCATCAGTTGAAGATTCGGGAACCAGATATCCCGAAGACTGCCTTCAGGACTCGATATGGCCATTACGAGTTCCTTGTCATGTCATTTGGGCTGACCAATGCCCCTGCAGCTTTCATGCATTTGATGCACAGTGTGTTCAGGCCATATCTTGACCCGTTCGTGATTGTTTTTATTGATGATATTCTGGTGTATTCCCGGAGTCGGAAAGATCATGAGCAGCACCTGAGGACCGTGCTACACACCTTGAGGGAGAAAAAGTTATATGCAAAGTTCTCAAAATGTGAGTTTTGGCTGAGTTCTGTGGCATTCTTAGGCCATGTGATTTCTAGTGAGGGTATTCGGGTGGATCCGAGGAAGGTAGAGGCCGTGCAGAGTTGGCCCAGGCCGTCCTCAGCTACAGAGATTCGCAGTTTCCTTGGCTTGGCGGGTTACTACCGTCGTTTTGTGGAGGGATTTTCATCGATTGCTGCCCCTATGACTAGATTAACCCAGAAGGGTGCCCCATTTCAGTGGACAGAGGAGTGTGAGGCGAGCTTTCAGAAGCTCAAGACAGCTTTGACTACAGCCCCTATCTTGATGTTGCCTACCGGTTCGGGGTCTTATACTGTCTATTGTGACGCCTCGAGAGTTGGCCTTGGAGCGGTGTTGATGTAGGACGGTAGGGTGATTGCCTACGCGTCCAGACAGTTGAAGATACATGAGAAGAATTACCCTGTCCATGACCTTGAGTTAGCTGCTATTGTTCATGCCTTGAAGATCTGGCGTCATTATTTGTACGGCGTGCCTTGTGAGATTTACACTGATCATCGGAGTTTGCAGCATTTACTCAAGCAAAAGGATCTCAATATGCGTCAGAGGAGGTGGTTAGAGTTGCTAAAGGATTATGACATTACTATTCTGTATCACCCTGGCAAGGCCAATGTAGTAGCGGATGCCTTGAGTCGCCGGGCGGAGAGTTTGGGGAGTTTGGCATATTTACTAGCTTTAGAGAGGCCTATGGCGATGGTTGTTCAGGCCTTAGCCAGCCAGTTCGTGAGAATGGATCTTTCGGAGCCCAGTCGAGTTCTAGCTTGTGTGGTTTCCCGGTCCTCCTTA
>NW_017671975.1:124869-154076 GCF_001879085.1 Nicotiana attenuata | reverse complement strand
AGCCGGCCGTAGACAAGGCGAATGAACACAAGTAGCAGAGAGAGAGATGAGAGAAAGCTTGTGTGTGTGTGTGTGTGTGTGTGTGTTTTGAACTATTGTTCGTTCGTTCGTTTAAAGAAGTCAGAATGAGAGTTTATATAGCACCTAGTACGGTAGGCAAATAAGGTAAAGAATAAATCAGACTTCATAAACAGGGTACTCAAATAAATCATTCAGTTAATTGGGGACTTAACTTGATCAATTTCCACAGAAGAATCCGGAAAAGGACCCCCTTAAATTGGGGGGAATCCCTTAACGATTCAGATTGGGATTCAAGTAAGGTAAAAAAATCAATCATATACCATATAGGAGTCAATTAAATCCCTAAATAAGAATAGTAGTCTAATTAAGGCAAGCAGTACTAATTAAAGACACAAATAAGGAAAATAGGTAAATTACGGAGAAGTACTGATTTTAACGGGAAGAATTGGTTCAAATCCTTAATAGGAATCAATAAAGTAAAAAGAAATCCAAAGAATACTGGTTCTCACAGAAAAATTGTTCAAAACTAAAATAGAACCAGTATATATAATTGGTTCATAGAAACAAACATAATAACAAAAAATTGAAGAAATCAGTGTCGCGAACAGGGGCATCTAGGCTTTAAAAATATACACGAAAATTAATCAAACATGCAGAGAAACCATTACTTTAACATTTGAAAGTGAAGAAAACCTTCTGAATAAAACATGGGATGAACTCTAATTTCAGAAAGAGTAAACGAAGCCGAAACAATTAATTAAACAAAAAGATTCTTAAAGGAAAACACCCAATGATACTTGAATAACTTCAGATCTACAAAGATCTGAGAAGATTCAAACAGTAGTGAAACTAGGGTTTTCAGAAAAATGGTAAAGATAAAGAGAATCAATCGAAAACCCATGGATTCGTACTAGAAGCTAGAGGAAATCCATACTCACAAACTAAATTGGCCTGAGACAGGCCGGTAAATAACTTTCATGCCAGAACAGGTTGGATTTTCGTGAGACCTTCTCAAGGACTCAGGAAATCAAGCAGCTAGAGAGTATAGGAGACTGGTGGTGGTCGAAGAACGCACAGAAACACCATGGAAGGGAGCTTCATGCCGATGACGACGATTAGGGTTAGGGGCGAGTTGAGAGAGAGTTGGAGAGAGTATGGAGCGAAGGGCAGTGGAGTGTAACAAATGGGCTAGGTTAGGGGGGGGGGTCGTTTGAGTTAAAAATGGTAAGAATGAATAGGGGCCGCCTGGGTCGGGTAGGTTTTTTAATTGGGTTAGGGTCGTTTGAATTGGGCTTGAGTTAATTAAATTTAATTGGGATGGGTCCGATTTTGGGTGTATAATTAGGGGCTATTATTGAAATACCCATTTTACTAAATAAAATAATTTTAAAAATAACTAATTAAATGATAAAAATGATTTTCAAGCATGAAGGTGATCTAAAATAACTATTCAATATTACAAAATATGAAAAGTCATTTTCTATATAAATACAGAAATAAATGGATTTAAGGCCTATAAAAATTATAGAAAAAATAGTAAACCAGTTGTTCATGTTTGTAATTGCATGCACAATATTTTAAAAGTATGCATGCACATTTTAAAAATATAAGAGGGAAAAATTGGGTACCAACAGCTGCCCCTCTTTACCTGGGAAGGATGAAGGAGTTTTAGGGTAAAGAAATAATGACTGATTTTGACCGTGTGGGCGTTTTGAAATAATATAGGCCGAACCCTGGTCTTTGAGCTGCCTACATATCCCTGGCTTTACAAGAATCAGGTCATGTGTAGTTCTGAACCCAACGGTGAATGAAGGCAATGGAGTTGTTATAGAAATGGTAGCCAGTTTCAGCGAAGGTTCTTTTGCAAAGGGTAATGTCGGACGGAGTTATGGTTGTGAGTTTGGAGTGTATCGGATGTATTATAGGGCAGATAGCTGGATATCACAGAGTAAGGTGGGTAATTGATGGGAATCGGTTATAATGGCAAAGTGAAAATGGTATGAGCGAAAACCGGAGCGAAGGTTTCTCCTGTTCGAAGAACAGTTACTTCCTGGATTACCGGCAAAACTTAAAAAACAATGCATGCGAGTATATAGATGATGCGAATTCCCTTTAGACCATGAAAGATTGTCTTTGGACGGTTGAGGATTACGTCCTTAGACCATGATGTCCTGGGCCATGAATTATTCGGTGGGGGATTCGCAGGCCATGAATTGATGTTCTCGGGCCATGCAAATGGTGACTCCGAAGAGACAGTGCTTAGTCTCGGCAAATAAAGGCGATGACTGGCCTTATGCAAACAGGAGGCAGAGCTTAGCCTCATGTAAGATTCGGGATAGGGCTTAGTCCCATGCAGATGGAAGGCAGAGAATAGCCTTATGCAGATATGGAGGCAGGGCTTAGCCTTATGTAGGATTCGGGACAGGGCTTAGTCCCATACAAATGGAAGGCAAAGATTAGCCTTATGCAAATATGGAGGCAAGGCTTAGCCATATGCAGATGGAGATAGAGCTTTAGTCTCATGCAAGATTCGGGACAGGGCTTAGTCCTATGCAAATAAAAGGCAGTGCTTAGCCTTATGCATAATAGGGGCAGGGATTAGCCTCATACAGATGGAGACAGAGCATAGTCTCATGCAAGATTCAGGACAGGGCTTACTCCCATGCAAATGGAAGGTAGTGCTTAGCCTTGTGCAAAATGGAGGTAGGGCTTAGCCTCATGCAGATGGAGACAGAGCTTAGTCTCATGCAAGATTCAAGACAGGGCTTATTCCCATGCAAATGGAGAGCAGTGCTTAGCCTTATGCAAATATAGAGGCAGGGCTTAGCCTCATGCAGGGTTTCGGACAGGGCTTAGTCCAATGCAAAAATAGAATAAATAGCAGGTGATACCAGAGTTTTCTTAGCTAGTAATGTATTTCAGTATCACGGTTGTTATGAAAATTGTGACTTGGAGGCATGTTTATTCTTCGCTCCTCCATCCAAATAAAATCGTGTGTTCTGCAAAGGGGGAGGTCGGTTCGTGCCTCCGTCAGCTTGCTTGGCTTGCTTTGCTTGGTCCGAAGATCCTGTTCAAATCATTGGAGGTAGTGTTGGCTACACAGAGTAATTTTACAAGCACGCATGCATAGTTTTCAAAGACGTAATAAAAATATATTATTTTAGAAATTGGTTAGATGAACCAGTGACTGTGACATGATCCAAGACATTGCAACCTCTCCTGCTATAGAATTTTGAGGGTCCTCCTCAAAATTCTGCCCCAGTTAGATGAACGCATCTGACTGCTGCACATGCTGCGATCAGCTGAAATTGCTTCGGAATTTTGAGGGTCCTCCTCAAAATTCTGCACCAGTTTCTGATTGTGGGGGAAAACTAGGATTTTTATTGAATTCTGACCGAACCCACAGGGTTGCCTACGTATCCCATCTTAAACGGGAATCAGGTCGAGCATAGTTCAATTTACATGATTTTGTGAAAACATAAATAATTACACATAGTATAGTTTGACTGCATCTGAGTTGATCGATTTTGTCCAGACTTCTCCGTTCATTTCTAAATGTATGAGGGCTCTTCCTGTCAATACTCTGTGAACCATGTAAGGGCCTTGCCAGTTGGGAGAGAATTTCCCTTTGGCTTCATCCTGATGCGGAAAGATCTTCTTCAACACCAGTTGCCTCGGTGTGAACTGTCTCTACTTGACTCTTTTGTTGAACTCTCTGGACAATCTGTTCTGATATAGTTGCCTTGACACACTTCATTCATCCTTTTTCCGTCTATGAGATCTAGCTGCTCATATTGGCTCCTTATCCATTCTGTGTCGCTGAGCTCAGCTTCTTGTATGATTCTCAAAGAAGGAATCTCCAGTTTAGCAGGAATAACAACTTCAATACAATAAACCAGTAAGTAGGGAGTTGCCCTGGTTGATGTATGGACTGTGCAATAAAGCAAATAGCAGCTTCTCGTGCCATTGTTTGTGATTTTCCACCATCCTTCTCAGTATTTTCTTGATATTCTTGTTAGTGGGTTCTACGGCTCCATTCATCTGAGGTCTATAGGCTGTGGAATTCTTGTGCATGATTTTGAAAGTCTCACACATGGTCTTCACGAGATCACTATTGAGATTGGAGACATTATTAGTGATGATTGATTCTGGAACTCTGAACTGGCAAACAATCCGGTCGCGGACAAAATCTTCTACGACCTTCTTAGTTACTGCCTTGTAAGATGCTGCTTCGACCCATTTGGTGAAGTTATCAATAGATGCCAAGATGAACCGATGCCCATTTGAGTTTGTAGGCTCGATTGGACCAATGACATCCATTCCCAAGCGGCGAATGGCCAAGGTGAGTTTGTTGCATTGAGCTCATTTGGAGGCACTTTTATCATATCGGCATGTACTTGACATTGGTAGCATTTTCGTACATACTAGACGCAATCTCCCTCCATGGTCATCCAAAAATAACCGGCCCTAAGTATCTTCTTGGCCAAGACAATGTCGTTCATATGCGGTTCGCAGGTTCCAGCATGTATCCCCTCAAGTAGCATATAATATTCTTTTGCGTCAACACACCTTAGCAATCCCAAATCAGGAGTTCTTCTATACAAGGTTCCTCCGCTGTGGAAGAAATTGTTGGACAACCTCCGAAGCGTACGTTTCCAAGTATGATTTGCATGATCCGGATATTCTCCTTTTGCCAAATATTCTTTGATATCATGAAACCAAGGCTTCCCATGTTTCTTCTTTAACATGGGCACAATACGCCGGTTGGCTATAGATCTTCATGAACCTCTTTCTCAATTCCTGCACATGGTGCAAATATGGCAATATTTGGGAATTCTTGGTGGCCTATTCTCCTTGTACCTGGTGCACAAGCAAATTTTAATCACCCCTTACTAGCAGCTCCTGAATATTCATGTCGATGGCCATGTTGAGCCCTAGTATGCAGATTTCATACTCTGCCATGTTGTTGGTGCATGGATATCTGAGTTTAGCAGATACCGAATAATGTTGGCCAGTTTCCGATACCCAGATGACTCCAATGCCGATTCCCTTGAAATTTGCCGCTCCGTCAAAGAACATTCTACAACCTTCGTAGGACTCAGCAATATCTTCTCCTATGAATAGCACCTTTTCATCGGGAAAATACAATTTCAGGGGTTCGTATTCTCCTTCCACAGGGTTCTCAGCAAGATGATCTGCCAGTGCCTATCCCTTGACTGCTTTCTGAGACACATAAACAATGCCGAATTCGCTCAACAGGATTTTCCACTTAGCCAGCTTGCCAGTGGGCATAAGTTTCTGAAAGATATATTTCAAGGGATCCATCCTTGATATGAGGTATGTTGTGTAAGCAAAGAAGTAATGCCTCAGCTTCTGAGCTATCCAGGTCAGAGTGCAGCAGGTACGTTCCAATAGAGAGTACCGCGCTTTATATGGAGTGAACTTCTTACTCAGGTAATAAATAGCTTGTTCATTTCTCCATGTCTCGTCGTGCTGCCCCAGAACGCAGCCGAAGGCTCCATCTGGCACTGCAAGAAAGAGTACCAAGGGTCTATCTAGCTCTGGCGGGACCATGACTGGTGGTGTTGATAAGTACTTCTTGATCTTGTCAAAAGCCTTTTGGCAATCTTCAGTCCAATTAGTTGCAGCATCTTTCTTCAACATCTTGAAAATCGGCTCACATATAATTGTGGACTGGGCTATGAACCGGCTGATGTAGTTTAGCCGTCCTAGAAAACTCATTCCATCCTTCTTACACCTCGGCGGTTGCAGCTCCTGGATGGCTTTGACTTTTGACGGATCCAATTCTATCCCTTGGCGGTAGACGATGAACCCAAGTAACTTTCCGACAGGAACCCCAAATGCACATTTTATGGGGTTTAGTTTCAGGTTGTATTTCCGTAGTCTATCGAAAAACGTCCTCAAATCCGCTATATGATCTGTGGCTTTCTTGGATTAGATGATGATGTTGTCCACATATACCTCGATCTCCTTATGTATCATATCCTGAAAATGCTAGTCATAGCCCTCATGTAGGTTGCCCTAGCATTCTTTAGACTGAATTGCATCATCTTATAATAGTATACTCCCCATGGTGTAATGAAAGCCGCTTTCTTAGCATCCTCTTCGTCCATCGAGATCTGATGGTAACTGGCAAAATAATCCACAAACGATTGGATTTCATGCTTGGCACAATTGTCGATTAGGATGTGTCTGTTTGGAAGTGGGAAATCATCCTTTGGGCTGGCCCTATTGAGATCCAGATAATCAACACAGACCCTATCCTTCCCATCCTTCTTTGGAACCGGAACGATGTTGGCTAACCAAGTTGGGTATTCAACCACCCTGAGGACCTTGGCTTTGATATGCTTAGTAACCTACTCCTTGATTTTCAGACTCACGTCAGGCTTGAATTTCCTGGGTTTCTCCTTCACTGGTGGACACGTTGGGTTTGTGGGAAACTTGTGAGCCATAATAGATGTACTTAACCCGATCATATCATCGTATGTCCTCATACCCTTTCAAGAACTGTGTGTACTTCTCTTTTTCTGATCGCGACAAGTGGATGCTGATGCGGGTTTCCTTGACAGTTTCAGAATCTCCCAAGTTGATTATTTCTGTTTTGTCCAGATCGGTCTTAGGCTTGCTCACAAAGTCTTCAACTTCTCTGATAATTTCCTCGGGTATGACATCTTGTTCTTCCGAATCACTATCCTTTTGTCGTGTCGTCTCATTACATGTCATCACAGTTGTTGGTTCATCGAGATAGGAAATGGTAGTGCTGTATAGATAAAAATGTGAGAGGAAAATGGTAATAATAACTATTGATTCATTGAAGCATTAAATAGATTTTCAATAATTTAAACAACATTTTCGGAACATTGGAAATATTTATTTAAAACAAAATGCCAAAAAGGGAAATCATTTTTCTTAGAAAATAAACAAAACAATGTTGTTCAGCCTAGCTACCCCGGGATTCGTCGGGCCCTGGATGGTCTGACGGTCCAATTCTTGAGGAATGGTCCTTTCTCCACAGCCCGGATGGTAGGGCCTTCCTCCTCCTCCTCCTCCTCAACAATAACACAACAGTCCATGTCCTCATCCTCTAAGAATAGGTTCCTTAAGGCTGCCGGTGTTGCTTTCTCCTCTGATCCCCATACAATGTCGCCCTGTTGGAAGGTCTGACTCAAGTGCGGTATAGGCTGCTCCAATGGATACTACGGACCACGCCATGGTGGTGACCAGTTCCTGTACTCTTGCCAAGTGTATCAGTATCCCAGGCCAAAAGTAGTGCCATGATGCTTCGGCTGTATTGGCTTGGAAATGCCCTGATGATTTTTGCCAAGACCTTTGCCAGGCTCATACCCTCTCCAGTTCATCATGTTTTCTATCTTGCTATCCCACCACTTATCTTTGTCGATTGCATTTACCCGCTCGATATGATGATAAGTTTCTCCGCCTAGCTTTCTCCTATTCTCGACCATCGGATAGTCTGACAGGTGTAAATGGGGTTGCTCCCATCTCCATGGATAATCACCTACTGATGGTTCCACTCAAACTTCACTGCCTGATGCAAAGTTGATGCCACAGCCCCTGCGGCGTATATCCATGGTTGTCCCAACAACACAATGTAGGATGCAGATATGTCCAACACTTGAAACTCGACATCAAACCACGTAGGCCCTATCTGCAGAGAAGATTAATTTCCCCGATGGAAGCTCTCTATGACCCATCAGATGCCTTCACGTTCATGGTCTCTTCTCGTATCTCGTATAGGCCTTTGCCCAACCTCTTCAGTGTTGTCAATGGGCAAAGGTTCTACCCAGGGCAACTTGACAGGGGGAATGGACCAGAGAGGAGCTGATCCTCAAACCTCGAGGGAACCTGTCCATGAACTTGTTCCTCAGCAACAAAACGTTGAAGGAACACTTATGGGAAACTTGTGAAAGCTTACAAGTATCAAAGTTCTCATCCCATTAAGAATATAGTTACTGATCCAACTTCCGAAATCAA
The DNA here is from genome assembly GCF_001879085.1 of Nicotiana attenuata. Lineage (NCBI taxonomy): Eukaryota > Viridiplantae > Streptophyta > Magnoliopsida > Solanales > Solanaceae > Nicotiana > Nicotiana attenuata. Next base: position 146,042 of record NW_017671975.1, on the reverse strand, counting down.
AACCATATCTTCTTTGAATAATCTTTGTGCTTTTGATGCTCTTTTTTATCTTATTTAACCTAAAAGTGTTGCTGAGCCTTTGTAGGATGTGATCTCGTCCAAGTTCACACCTCAAATCAAGTTTATGAAACAGTCGATTGCAATAGTACCCAAAAAGGAGTTAGGGTCAAATTCCACATGGAGCTATATGTGGGAGTTAGGAGTATATATTGTAGTGTATGAGTTTGAAATATCTCAATTTACACTTCCACAAATTGGGTTTGGTTCTATGTCTATTTTAAACTAAGATTGCAAAACTATGAACTGAAACTAAGAAATAATTTTTGTTGTTTTTCAAGGATAGAAAAAGGCCTAAGACTATGACCATAACCTAGGTATTTGCGTAATGCGATAAAGACTTTTACGCTCGTTTTATTGACAGGGGTGTATTATAGCTCACAACACTATGCTGCCCACTCAATACCTCTCGATCAGAGAGTGGTTTTGCCCAATTTGGCTTTCTCAAGACCAAATGGATATCTACCAAAACGATTGAAAAGAGCTCAAGTCGGGTTGTTAGTATCTCTAGGTTTAGCCCTTTAATTGGGTTAGTCAATTTCTCAATTGACCCATTGTTAGCTAGGTTAACCTAGAGTAGGTCCCTCTTTCTCAACAAGAGACAGTCAAATAGGTATGAATTAATATTTGCAACCACTAATTCTACAAATAAAGCATAAACCAAGCTAATAACACACACCCATTCATAAACAACCATAAACTTAATCACCCATAAGGTTTACAAACTAGGGTTGGGTCACAACCCTTGTAAAAATCTAGCTACTCATACTTGAAATTGAAGAAATAGACAAAGAAATGATAATTAAACTTATATTGCAAAATTAAAATGATAAAATCCATGTTAAAATATCCCAAAATATGAAAAACTACTAAAAGCAGTAAAGAGAAACGACTACTGCAGCTATTGATGGAAGAAGTACCTAAAAAAGAGAAACTCTTCTATTTATAAAGGGATGGAAATTTCAGATGAAAATGCCCTCTCGGAGGTTCTGCGGTCGCAGAATTCCATGTGCGGTCCGCACTATTTCTTCAGCATGACAAGATTGGAAATCTACGGCCACATAATTCTAGACTGCAGCCGCACTGCACTCTTTCTGCGGTCCAAAGATTTGTAACTGCGGCCGCACCTTGCTCTTCTGTGGTCCCTGCAATTGTAACTGCATCCGCATAGCTCTTCCTCTATGGCCGCATAATAATTGTGCGGTCCAAACCTTTGATGGTCTTGAAATGCAGACTCTCTGAACTTTGCTCCTGACCCAGCTTCTACGATCGCACAATTCATGTGCGGACCGCACATTGCACCCGTCTCTGATGGATTTTTTTTCACAACCTGCAGCCGCAGATGGTATTCTGCGGTCGGCATTTTTGTGCTTTGATGCCTTTTTTGTCCTTGAGTTAGATTACTCCTTTTGAGTTGGATTTCATCTCAGGAGTTTATCTTCCAATATTCCTGCGATTAAGCTTATTTCATTAGTTTTTGGGAACACAATTAAACGCTTTTAGACTAAAAACAAAGCTAAAAGGCGCTAATAAGTAGTCAAAATCCCCACTTATCAACTCCCCCAAACTTAAGCTTTTCCTTGTCCTCAAGCAAATAAAATTGTTCCCACTTCCACAAGTTAAGAGCCATTCCAGCTAATCAACGGTGAATCAATCACACATCAATTGGGACAAATAATTACCCATACCACTTATAAGCACAAATAGTTCTAATGTGACACTTGAGTATCAAGAGTTGACTTTATTCATCAAGGAAGCTCGATCTTTTATGTAGGTCATTGTGGATCCCGAACTCCTTCTCCTCTTCTCTCTGTTTGCATACTTCAGATAAGAATATAGCACTCAATTCAAAGATTTGCGAAAAGTTCACTCATCTCTCTCAAAAGAATGTTGCATGTACGACTTTAAGTACCATAGGGTTTCCCCTTATGTAGATCACTACTAATGTAAGTTCACTTGGCTTGAAATCACTTAGGACTTTTTCGGAACGTAATGAAGGCTTTTGGACCAAGGTTGGATATGCTATGATTGAATGAGTGCATCTTCCCTTAAGAACTTCATTTTCTTTTCTCGGTAAATACTTTGCCAAATCATTGAGGCATTTTCTTTTCCTTAGGGAAACTAGAGAATAAACTTCACTCTTTCTTTGTCATGATATTCATTTCTCCTTCTTTGATTTCTCCATGCTTTGCATCATTTCTTTTCTTTGAATCCCTTCAACTCTTCAACTTATTCACTTTCTTTTTGTAGTTTTCTTGTTGTTCTTTATTTTTCTTGCCTTTACTTCTCTTTATTTCTTTCCTTTTTTTCTGCCTTGATACCTTTTTCAAACGCCTCATCTCTCCCCCAAACTTACTTTTTTAGTCAATTGTTTCACAAGAATGTTAAGGAAAGCTCAGGTGCCAAGAGAGGGTCACGACAAAATGGGTAAAGGCTTGTAACATGGTCATCAAATGAGAATGTTTTTAGGCTCAAATGGGTTGACTAGGGATAACAACATTGGTGGGCAATGGAAAATTTCAAGCGGGTCAAGGAGAGCCTACAATCACTTCTCAAGCCAAGCAAAACTTAAAATTTCGCCTAGAAACACATTCGGGGCAAGTTCTAGACCATTCACACGGGTACTTAGACTTGCAACAATAACATCTCACCTCTCATGCAGCTGAATTGTTAAAGGGGATAGAGTCGAGGGCCCACAACAAATATATTCAAGATTGAAAATCACTATGGTTCGATTAAACCACTCGATGATTGCCTAAGTCAACACATGAGTCAAAAGGTCACTAACTAAAACTATTTCTTTCCATGAAAACTTGTTTTTAACCATATGCACGTACTTATGTGTGTTGGTACCAAGTGAAGAATGTTTGACTCTTCGAGTATGACTCCATTAGGTCTTTTTATTCATTTTTACTACTATTCTTACCTAAACACCAAAAATGGACTCAATCCCTTAAGAAGGTTGTCATGCAATCCATCCTTGGGAAGAGTCACCCGGTTCACACAATAACCACCTTTATAAAGAACGGTGGTATTAAGAAAATCAAAAGCTTATTATCCATTAAAACATAAAAAGAAGCTATTAAATCAAAATGAAGCTACTAATTCAAAAAAAAAAGAAAATCATAAAGATAAAGAAGCTATAAAACAAAAAGCTATTGAAAGCTAAATGAATATACATAATGAGGGATGGAGAGAATATATACATAATGAGAAATAAGGAGAAAATAGTAATAAGTTAATTACATGCCAAATGTGTCGTAGTTCTTAAAATACATAATCATCAAAATGTCAAAGAAACTCCATCCCCCCTCCGAATAAAAATAAGCATTGTCCCCAATGCGTAACAAAATAAGAGTAAAAGAAGGGTGAGAGTGAAGAAACTCCCTATGGCTCTGTGTCCATAGCAGCGTCACCGCCATCAGTCTCCTCTAACTGGATCCCATCATCCTCGACTCTAGGAGTAGCTGGGTTGGTGAACATCTGGCGTACCGCCTTTGGAGTGTCGGCAGCCAGGTCTGGCTCGTCAGACTAGCCAGCTGGTGCCACTGGAACTGATGGTGTTTCTGGTGCTAAAAGGGCTGGATCTATCAGCATGTCAAATGGAAGATCTCCAGCTGCTGCAATCTTGGTCACCTCTTTCTGCAGCCTTTCAACTAATTTCTTGGATGCGTGGAATTTCCTCAGTTTCTTTACTTGCTTGCCCAGCTCCTCAATTGCTAATACATGCTATACCAAGGTGTTCATTATAGTGGTCTGGCTCTCCATGAGCTTCTTCAAAGTCTCCTTCACTGTCGGAGGAACCTGGGGTGCCGGAATGGATGACTGTGCTGCAACAGTACTAGATATTGTATAGGGGTAAAATCCGAGAGCCCGATCTTACGGACATTATGTCTTTCCGTAGGTTCACCTCGAAGGCTCGGCGGCACAGCTCGAGGTTTCGAGTTCGATGTTTCTTTATGAGTAACTTCTGGACGGCATACATCGACAGTTATCATGAAAAACAGGAAGTTCCCAAGGCCCGCGACCAGAACTGGCAATACGTGCAAGAGAAAAACTAGTCTGTACCAGACTAGTGAATAGCTATGCCAGCTATATTTTTGTATATGGTAAAAATCAAAAAGCCCGATTCTATGGTCGTTGTAGCACTTCGCAAGCGCGTCTCCAAAGGATCGAGGCATGGCTCGAGGTTCGACCCCGAAGGCTCCTAACGTTCAACCTTGAGGTAGTGCAAATCGATGATTATCACGAGAGAGCGGGAAGTTCCCAAGGAACGTGACCAGAACTGACAACACCTGCAAGAGAAACACTAGTCTGTACCAGACTAGTAAATAGCTGTGCCAGCTATATTTCTTTGTAATAATTACTCATGTACTATGTTTGGATTTCCCTTCTTATACATAAGGGATCCTTGTCATTTTTGTAAGATATATAGAACATTATACACGTGTAGAACACAATACACAACATTGAATACAAGAACATTCTCTGCTCTCTAGCCTAAATACATTCTCCCTTGATTCTATTATTTTCATTTATTGCTTACATTTATTGTGTGCTATTAATTGTTCTTCATTTATTGTTCATTATTGATTATAAAGAGCCTTCATCAAGGCTCTCAAAGCTGTTAGCCCTTCACCGACTGTCCATAACTTACCATCGAGCTCGACCTCGAGGCCCCTTATAACCAGGCTCGAGGCTCCGATTCTCAGCCACTCGGTTTGCTTAAACATACTATCTCCAAGCTCTTATCTTATTTTCTAGTCTCTTACTTAGCAACTATTGCTTAATAACTAGCATAAAAATAAATCACGTATTTTTAGAACCACAAAATCAAATGTAATTGATATTACCATTTTCAAGGTTAAATAGTTTGGCGCCCACCGTGGGGCTAAAAATAATAGTGGTTGTTTTCTTGATGGTTTACTATATAACGCAAGTTATCTTTCACACTTTTTCTTGTCCAAAGCATCTTTGATTTCAGGTCAAAATGTCTAACTCAGTGAACGCACATGAGAACAATGGTCTTGAGGACCATGGAAAGATTGGTGTAGCTGTTCCAGATATTGGTATACCGCCACAAAACCCTGAGGACGCACCAGAACCAATTCCCGTGGACGTGGTCTTGCGTAACGCCTAAAACGTCGATATAATCTCCCGTACCAACAGGAGTACACACAAAGAGAAACGAAACGAAATGGAAAAACCTCAACACATCATCCATATGATCATCAGAGGGATCGACGTTCCCAAATGGCCCGTTATCAAGCGGGCAAGGGTTTCCGTCACAAAGGAAGGGCAAATCCGGGGTCGCATGATCGAGGACGTCCTCGCCTTCAGTGACGAGGACTTTGAGACCTTGTCCCATCCCTACAACGACGCGCTGGTAATTTCATTTCTCTTGAATAACATTCAAATTAAATGTGTACTCATGGATCCAGGTAGCTCGGCCAACGTGATTAGGGCGGAGGTGGTGGAGCAGCTCGAATTGCTCGATCGAGTCATACCTACCTCCCGAGTCCTCAGCAGTTTCAACATGGCCGGTGAAACAACGATGGGGGAGATCACCCTCCCGGTCAACGTGTCCAATACAGTTCGAAACACAAAATTCCATGTCATCGAAGGTGACATGAGATACAATGCGTTACTCGGAAGACCATGGATACACAACATGAAGGCAGTACCATCAACTCTTCACCATAAAATAAAGTTTTCGGCAGAAGACGGGGTAAAAACAGTATATGGAGAACAACACGCGGTGAAGGAGATGTTTGAGTTCATGAGGAGCCACCAACCCCAATACTCTCCACCTCGGAGGAGCCGGGAGGACAAACAGAGCCCCGAGAACGATGAAGAAGACTTCCTGCCCCCCCCCCCCGAACCTTTATTTCCCCTGAATCGGACGCAACAAAATCAACGATGGAAGAGCTGGAACAAGCCATATTGGTCGAGCATCTCCTAGTTGGAAAGGTATACCTGGGAACGGGATTAACCCCCAAACTCAGGAGGAAATTCATTCAATTCCTTATCATTAACATCGATTGCTTTGCGTGGTCCCATTTAGATATGACAGGGATCCCACCAGAAATAACCACCATCAACTAAGTGTCGACCCCAGGTTGAAACCGGTGAAGAAAAAAAGAAGACCTCAGTCCGAGGTAAAACACGCGTTCATCAAGAATGAGGTAACAAAAATCCTCAAAATAGGATCTATTAGGGAAGTAAAATATCCTGAATGGTTGGGCAATATGGTGGTAGTTCCTAATAAAGGGAATAAATTAAGAATGTGCGTAGATTATAAAGACTTGAATAGAGCATGCCCCAATGATTCATTCCCGTTGCCCAATATCGATCGCTTGATCGATGCTACGGCCAGCCACAAGATCCTCACCTTTCTCGATGCCTACTCGGGGTATAATCAGATGAACCACGAGGATAGGGAAGAAACTTCGTGCATCACGAAGTACGGTACATACTCCTATAATGTGATGCCTTTCGGCCTAAAAAATGAGGGAGCCATATACCAACGCCCAGTTAATAAAATGTTCGAAAACCAAATAGGCAATTCCATGGAAGTTTACACTGATGATATGTTAGTTAAGTCCTTGCGCGCAGAGGACCATTTAACTCATTTGCAGGAGACATTCGACATCCTCAGAAGTTACAATATGAATCTTAATCCCGAGAAATGTGACTTCGGAGTGGGTTTCGGCATGTTCATAGGCTTCATGGTGTCAAATTGGGGGATTGAGATCAATCACGATAAAATCAAAGCCATCGGAGAGATTACGATGGTGAACAACTTAAAGGCCGTTCAACGGCTGACTGGGCGAATTCCGGCTTTGGGCTGATTCATATCAAGGTCATCGGATAGGAGTCATCATTTCTTCTCCCTACTCAAAAAGAAAAACAGCTTCGAATGGACTCCAGAGTGCCAGCGTGCTTTAGAAGAGTTGAAGCAATACCTGACGAACCCACTTTTACTCCACACCCCAAAGGAGGATTAAACACTATATTTGTAGCTGGTTGTGTCCGAGGTAGCGGTAAGTGGTCTACTGGTTCGAGAAGAGCAAGGTACGCAATTCCTTGTCTATTATGTAAGTCGGACCCTGAGAGATGCAAAAACAAGATATCCGCACCTAGAAAAGTTAGCTCTTGCATTAATAAGTGCATCTCGAAAGTTAAAGCCTTATTTCCAATGCCATCGTATTTGTGTTTTAACAGCATATCCTCTCCGAGGCATATTGCATAAGCCCGAATTATCGGGCCGTCTAGCCAAATGGGCAATCCAACTCGGGAGGTACGATATCGAATACCAACCCCGTAGGGCTATCAAGTCCCAAATTCTGGTGGATTTTATGGCCAACTTTACACCTACCCTCATGCCCGAGGTAGAGAAAGAACTTATAATAAAAACGGGCACATCTTTAGGGGCATGGACCTTGTTCACAAACGGCGCCTCGAACGTGAAAGGGTCTGAACTCGGTATAGTCCTGAAGCCACCTACGGATGACATAATTTGGCAATCTATAAAAACTACGAAATTGACTAACAACGAAGCCGAGTACGAGGCTATGATTGCAGGTCTGGAATTGGCCAAAGACTTAGGAGAAGAAGTCATCGAAGCAAAATGTGATTCCCTTCTGGTAGTAAATTAGGTGAATGGGAGCTTCGAGGAGACAGGATGCTGATACCTACATAGAATTCAAGTCACATTACACCGCATCAAAGAATGGACCCTGCTCCACATACCTCGAGAGCAGAATAGCGAGGCCGATGCCCTCGCAAACCTGGGGTCATCTATCGAGGAAGATAACTTACTTCTCGGGGCTGTTGTTCAGCTATCCAAATCAGTGATCGAGGAAGGCCACGCTGAGATCAACTACACCAGCCGAACATGGGATTGGAGAAACAAATATATCGATTATTTGAAAGGTGGGAAGCTACCCGCTGACCCAAAGGAATCGAGGGCTCTACGAACCAAAGCAGCCGATTCACGCTCCATGGAAATGGAACTCTGTACAGGAGAACCTTTGATGGGCCTCTAGCGGTATGTCTGGGGCAGGGAGACATAGATTATGTGCTCCAAGAAATTCATGAGGGTACGTTCGGAAATCATTCCGGTGCCGATTCCCTAGTCCCAAAAGTAATCAGAGCAGGCTACTATTGGGACAGCATGGAAAATGATACCAAAGAACTCGTCCGTAAGTGCGACAAATACCAGAGATTTGCCCCAATGATTCACCAACCCGGTGAATAGCTACATTCAGTCTTGTCGCTGTGGCCATTCATGAAGAGAAATGGACATCGTAGGACCTCTGCCGATAGCACCAGGTAAAGCTCGATTTATTTTATTTATGATTGACTACTTCTCGAAATGGGTGGAAGCGCAAGCCTTCGAAAAGATAAGAGAAAAAGAAGTCATTAACTTCATCTGGGACCACATCATGTGCCGATTCGGAATTCCTTCCGAGATAGAATGTGATAACGGGAAACAGTTCATCGGAAGCAAAGTAACACAGTTCCTCGAGGATCTTAAAATCAAAAGAATCATGTCAACACCCTACCACCCATGCGCAAACGGCAAGGACGAGTCCACGAACAAGACCATCATTCAAAACTTGAAGAAAAAGATAGAAAGTGCAAAGGGAAAATGGAGAGAAATATTACCCGAAATACTATGGGCATATCGAACAACTCCAAAATCAAGCACAGGAGAAATGCCTTTCTCTCTAGTATATGGAGCCGAGGCTTTGATACCAGTCGAGGTTGGTGAACCAAGCGCCAGGGTCCAACACGCCACCGAAAGCTCAAACAACGAAGCCATGACCGCGGCTCTTGAGCTATTGGATGAAAAGCGAGAAGCTCCGCTAGTCCGAATGGCCGCCCAAAAATAAAGGATCGAAAGGTACTATAACAGGAGAACAAATCTCCGACATTGCGGAGTCGGGAACTTGGTCCTGAAGTCACCCTGAACACTCGAAACCCACATGAAGGAAAGCTAGGCCAGAACTGGGAAGGACCGTACTGTGTCCTCGGGTTAATCGGTAAAGGATCCTACAAGCTTGGCACCATGGAAGGTGAACAGCTTCCAAGCAATTGGAACATATCAATACTCAAACGTTACTACTGCAAAGGTGTCCAAAGGAAGATGCCGAAACAACCCCGGGCTCGAAGACCTTGGGTTTTTAAAGCATGCGTTGCACTCTTTTCCTTCGATCGGATTTTGTCCCAAGAAGGGCTTTTACTGGCATGGTTTTTAACGAGGCAACATCTATATGCAACCTAAGGATAATTTAACAACTATTCAAAGCCTCTCTTCAATCAAACTCAAATACTGGGGGAAATCCCCCGGGAGATCACCCCCACGCGAGAAGTCAAGATGGGCCAAAAAGGGTCTCAATAGGAAAATGATGTATCCGGCCAAACGGTCGAATGAACCGTGTCCGCATAGAATAAATTGAACCCTTGGCAACGAAAACATATAGACTTGTGCCATGTAATAAAGGAATATATTTACATCAAAACACTTCGCGCCTCAAAGAAACCTGCTACTTTTACAAGAAACGGCTTCAGAGCTAGAAAAATTTCCCGAATACTCGGGGACTGACGCCAAAAACTCGAGGCCATATGACCTCCGGGTCGGAAACTTTGACGTCTCGGGGACTGTCATCGATTATCATCCCACTGGACTATCAGAAACTCAAGGCCGTAAGGCCCCAAGCGGGTGGCCTCGAGCCCGAAAGCCCTCGATGCGGCAATACTAGAAAATGTAAAACCTCCACGAGGCATTACCAACAATATAAGCACATTATAACGCAACAGAAAAACTGTAAGGCCTCGAGCAAGGCGTGAATTATACTTGTACCAAGTAACCAAATCTGTAAGACCTCAAGTAAGGCATGTTAAAATTTGTAACACCTTACAAAAGGCATAATCCTGATCTTAAAGGTTAAGGCTATATATCCGAACTTGTAAGACCCCTCAAAAGGCATACCCTCGATATAGACGCCGGAACTACTTCACTTGTGGACTAAAAGGCTCCGGCCACATACAATGACAACGGTCACAAGGCTGTGCCAGCGAAACTAACGCGACTCGGGGATGCCCGACCGTCGCTATAAAATCTTATGCCTTCAATTACTTCGAAAAAACTTCGAATAAAACTAGTTAATTCGGCTACCCTCGACTTAAGCGAAAGAGCTTCGATCATATCAGCTCCAAACTACAGGCTTCGAAATTATTCAGCCATCGAGCGAAACCTCACGAGGTGCTCATATATCGCCGCATAACGGCTCACAATCGAGGTTCTTATAGAACCATCGAAGGGTTGGGCGAACATAAAAAAATCAAAAGTCTTTAGCGAGGGAATAGTAAATCCTATATAAAGGTCGTACCGACCCAATGCGTAAGAGCCACTGCTGCCAGCCCACAATAAAGGTCGTACGGACCGAATGCGTAATAGCCGTTGCCTCCAGCCCATGATAAAGGTCATACCGACCCAACACGTAAGAGCCGCTGCCGCCAGCCTACAATAAAGGTCATACTGACCCAATGCGTAAGAGTCGCTGCTGCCAGCCCATGATAAATGTCATACCGACACAATGCACAAGAGCCGCTGATGCCAACTTAAATTAAAAGGTCATGCCGACCCAACGCGTAAGAGCCATTATCGCCAACCTAAGAACAAACCTCAGGGCCGAGTAGAAGTCACACCAACCCAATAGCCGGCCCTAAAAATCTCGGTGCTGGTATCTAAACCTAGAGGCGGTAAACCCGAGTCGAGAACCCAACTCGGGGACTGGGCCCCGAGTGGTCGACCTTTGACCAATACGAATCACTCGGCAATAGCGAAAACCCAAGGGTCTAACCCGAGGTCCAAAAACCTCGGACCGATTGTCAAAAAACGTCACAGATTATTCCTAAAAATAGAGGAAAACACGATAAGTTATTCTATATATTGCTCACAAGTGTACGTTTACAAGGCCTATAAAGCCCTTACAAGTGAGAGATCAAATAAAACCCTAATCTACCATCAGGTTATGCCTTCGACGGTTCCCTCGGAGTTTGTGTCCCAACGGTTCCGGCTACGGTCCCAGGGTCTTTAACGGCCACTTTTCCTCTGGGGATTCCGCCTTCATTCTCATCATCTCCAGAGCTACTACTCGACACACCTTCAGAAGCAAGCAGGGCAGCAGTTTTCTCCTCTAGGGTCTTTAGGCTCTCGAGCTCGGCAGGCAAATTAATGTCCCCCGTATGCATATCCTCGAGAGTCCGCCTCCGAGATTCTAAGCGAGCATGTTCCACGGCTCAAATGAATTTCAGTTCAGCCCCCTCAGGCACTCACCTGACTTGAGCATTTATAACAACAGCATCCGCTGTGTGCATAGGATATGAGCGTCTCGGCTTCAGCTTTGATCCCGGATAGCGCAACAACTAATTCAGTATAAAGACCTCTATACTCACTGCCCTCCGCCCTCGCATCATGATGTTGATGCCCACCTAGGGCCATCTTTTCCTGGAGGGTATCCCTCTCTGAAGTTATCTCACTCACGTGTCGTTTGAGTTCGAGGAATTTTGGAGTCTCTGGCTCGGACCTCCTCCCTCATTAGGGCATCTTTCTTCTCAAACTACGCAAATTAGATCAAAGATATCAAAACATTGAGATCTGGTAAACATCCAGACAAAAGCATGCAGAAACTACGTAACCTGCTCAGTGAGATGACTTTTCTCACGCTCGTAGCGGGTCACCTCAGCTTGAAACCGCGCGAAGGTCTGATTATAAAGTGCCCTGGCCTGGAACCATGAAATAGGCAAGTTAGAAAGATGGAGATCAGGACAACAAGCACAATTTACCAAAATTACCCATTCACAGAGCCTGTCCATCTCACTGAAAATAAGTGACGCATCAAGCTCAGGGATTTTCTCGGGCGCAGCTAAAGGCCTTCCAATCGCCTCTTTATCTCCGATGGGGACCCCGACATCAGAAGGATCTTTAATCTGGGCATCCTTTGTTTCCTTAGGAGGTAAAGTCGGTCACGGAGGAGAATCACTCACATCAATAACACCAACGGGATCAGTCGGGGCCATCTCTTGTCTCTAAAGAGCTTTAAAACTGGGTCCCTCTGGACCGCCTACCAAATGCGCCTCAGCTCGAGGATTATTTTGGCCGTCAACTGGCTCGAGGACATTACCCGATACGTCCTCAAAGGCCTCTTTAGCTCGAGGTTGGACAACGACAACACCAAGTTCCGACTTGGAAGCCAATATCTCTGTGGTATAAGGGGCGATCAGGTTTTCCCCTCCTTCGGATGCCATCGAGGAATCATCTTTCTTCTCGTCTTAGCTCGGGGACTCCCTGCTACTGTTTGAGTTAGGGCTGCTGAATCAGCCTTAGGTTCCCCCACTTTGGCTTTCATGGATTTCGAAGGCTCAGTCGACGATTCCATTCTTCTCTTCTTCTATTCGTCAGGTCTCGGGGTATCCGATTCACCAAGCTGTGCTTCCCTCATTAGGGGGACCTCCCCCAGACCTGCACAAATGCAAAATATAAACACAGGGAGTGAGGATGCTATCAACAGCAGTTCTATTAAGAGATATAATTACAGCAGAAGTAAAGGCTCACCATAGTCCTTAACTTCCCATCGAGTCTGGGACAGATCGCGCCACACGCGCTCAGCGTATGAGCAAATTGAATCCAGCTGGTTGACCCAGCCCGAGAGGTCATTAACTGCATTAGGGTACATGGATATGGCTGCATCAACAGGGAGGTCAGTCCGTACGAAGATGTACCCGAAAAGAAGCGAGAGAATATTTAATTGGCATATCTACTTACGTTTCATGTTCCACTTTTTGGGGAACTACATCCTCTCCGCTGGAATCAGGTCCGAGGTCCCAACTCAGACAAAGCGGCTCATCCACCCTCCATTCCTAACCTCGTTAGCACAAGCAAAAAGCACCCTCGAGGCCCGATAGGGGAGCTTAATCAGGCCCCCGCGGAAGAGTCGGGAACTATACATTCTGACCAGGTGGACGAGGGTGAAAGGCATCCCCTTAATCATGTTCGAATAATATCTGGTCATGAAAATAATGCGCCAGAATGAAGGATGAATCTGGCCGAGGGTTACCTGATATCGTGTGCGAAAGTCGAGAATCACGTGGTCTATTAAAGGCGAGGATGGTTCTACCGGTCCAAGGGTGAATGGATAAGTATATACACTGAGAAATTCGGTTTTATATGTCGTTATATTCTCCCCTCGAGAGGGAATCTCCCCAAGCATCGCGTCCCCCCAGCGGCAGTCGGCCTTCACCTTCTCGACGTCTGCTATTAACCTTACATATTAGGACACAGGCTCGCATCGTCCCGGCCTCGAAGAAGGTTTTCTGGTCTTGAAGTTGAAAGTAATTTCAAAGGCTACTGGAACACATTCATCAACGCGAGGAGGCATTGTTGCTTTACCCTTAGACGGGCGCGAGGAGGAAGAAGGCACACCTTCTTGAGGAATAGGGGTGGAAGTTTTCGCCATTATTGTTAGAAGGTCTTGAAGGGGAAAAGAAATTTGTGCTTCAGAGGAGAACGCAAGAGAGAGGTAAGAAAAACTCTTTGGAGGGATTGATGGTGCAGTGGAAAATAAGGAGCGATAGAAGAAGTATTTGTAGAAGTTTAACGTGCACGCTGGAGCGGACCAGAGGACAGCCAACCGCTGCAGCTAATTCAAAGGCTTTTAAGGGCTGTATGGACGCGACCTTCGGACACCTCATTTTGTCATATCAATCGCTTGATAGGGCGTGACTACCATCGTGATAAAGGCACCGAAGGAGTCAGAATTCGAGATCGTTACTTATTGTTTCGAGTTTGATGTTTCTTTATGACTAACTTATGGGCGGCATACATCGAAGGTTATCATGGAAAAATGGGAAGTTCCCAAGGCTTGTGACCAGAACTGACAATACTTGCAAGAGAATAACTTGTCTGTACCATACTAGTGAATAGCTATGCCAGCTATATTTCTGTATACGGTAAAAATCAATAACCCCGATTTTATGTCCGTTGTAGCGCTTCCCAGGCGCGTCTCCGAAGGCTTGAGGCATGGCTCGAGGTTCAACCTCGAACGCTCCTAATGTTCCACCTCCAGGCAGTGCAAATCGATGATTATCATGAGAGAGCGGGATGTTCCGAAGGCACGTGACCAGAACTGACAACACCTGCAAGAAAAACACTAGTCTGTACCAGACTAGTAAATAGTTGTGCCAGCTATATTTCTTTGTAATAGTTACTCATGTACTATGCTGGGATTTTCCTTCTTATATAAATGGGATCCTTGTCATTTTTGTAAGATATATACAACATTATACACATGTAGAACACAACACATAACATTGAACAAAAGAACATGCTCCAACCACTCAGTTTGCTTAAAAACACTATCTCCAAACGCTTATCTTATTTTCTAGTCTCTTACTTAGCATCTATTGCTTAACAACTAGCATAAAAATAAATCACGTATTTTTAGGACCAGAACATCAGATCTAATCGGTATCACCATTTTCAAGGTAAACATATATGTCAGACAGCTTTGCAGTGGCTGTCTGCATCCAGTTGTTGAGGCTCGTCAGTGTTTGGGAGACTCACAGCGCAGATAGTGGATGAATGGGCACATGCACCGACTTCAAAGCCGAGGTGGAACCTGTAATAGGTGTTGTTGAAGGACTTGAAGAAGGAGAGAGAGGCATAGCTGATAGGCTCTACTGAAGTAGAAGGCACATCGACTGTCTCTGGCGCTACCCGGCGGGCTCATCAGACTGGCCCGCAGTAGTAGGAGGCTGACACTTTTTCTTTGGGTTTCCATCACCCATCAAAGAATACCATGAGAGGGGCTTCTTCGCCTGCACCTTAGTATCAAAATCCCTCGGCTCCACCCGTGCGTCTGTGAGGTACTCAATGATGGTGTTGGGATATGGGTAGGAGGTGTCAGCTTGCCTGGTGACCACAGATATGTTGGCCGACATCACGACACCCATATCGATCAGGTACCCAGCCATAATAGAAGTGACTAGAAATGCCCGTTGAATAGGAAGGTTTGTTTTATTCTTGCACGGGTCTAGTCTGCTGCATACAAAAGTCTGCCATCCCTTTGCCTCAAAGTTCAGGGTGTTCTGATAAATAGGAATCCCTGCTGTGATCCCTGGTGGTAGTGGCCCCAGGGCTACAAGAATCTCAGCCAGCCATGGACGTGATGCATCTCCCATTGCCAGCTTTTCCAAGTACTGCACAGGCTCAACATCCTCAAACCCTAAGTAGGTGTTTAATGTGTTATGGTCAAATCTCACCTTCATATTCCTCACTTTGGTCCCCATATTTATGTGCGCCACATTAGCGTATGATTCACGGACCAGATACTCATTTGCATCTACTACACTCTGGGCGAACCGCATCCACCCTTCTGCTCTCAGAATTGTCTCAAGGCTGTTGGATTGTATTTGTCAAGGTCTTTTAGTTGAAACTGTCGCTCAAGAATGAGCGATCTGGTTGGCCACCACTCACGGAAGCAAGTGAAATAGCTAGACTGGCAAATCGGTCCTCCCAGACCTCTTTCTTCTTCGACCTCTCAAGGCCGGCAACTCTCGTATCACCCCCTCGGCCATCATCCGGAATCTCATCAACTGAAATCGGTGGTGCCTCAGGGACAGGTGTATAGGAAGGTTTTGAAGCCTGAATGGCACTCTCCAAACCCTTGGAGGTGCTTTGAGATGTGGTAGGCTTGTCCCGGAGGTCATATCTCCCGGGTGGTTGTGATTGGACAGCCGACTGCTCTTGGACTGAGTTGCCCTCCGATGCTTCCTTGGATGGGGCATAAGAACTAGATTCGGAGGGCTGTTGGGAACTAGGCATAGGCCTCTTTCCTTGTCCCCGAGAAGGATCACCCCTTCCATTTGAAGTATCTTCACGGCCTCGAGATCTAACCATTATCTATAACAAACAGCAGTAGGAATTAGTTGTAGTTCAAGTTCACACACACAACGATCATAGTGTAAAACATGATTGCAGGGTGGTGAAGTGTGGTCCGCATAATTACAAGTGCGGCTGCAGACTAGGTTAAGCGGACCGCACAATTTGAACTTGCTGCCGCAAAGATAGAACTACGGTCCGCACAATTTTGAGTGTGACTACAGATTTGAAGTGTGGTCCGCACAATTATCATTATGGCCGCACATTGGATATCCCAAAATATCAACTCTCTGAAGACAGAGAATAGAGTGTTCTGCGGCCGCATACACTTTTCTGCGGCCGTGGTGGGATTTCTGCGGTCTGCACAATTTCAAGTGCGGCCGCAGATTCAGCCTCTCATACAGTACTCTAATCTTGACTTCTGCCGACTGCACAATTTCTTGTGCGGCCGCAGGTTTCAGAACATAGTCGATCAAACTCCTAAGGTTTACAAAATTTTGCAAGAATTGACGTGGTATTAACAAGTAAGCATGCAAATCAATTTACCCATTCACCATAAAGCAATTAGTAGTTTACCCATTACACATTAAACCCGACATGGTATTAAAATTGAAATCTATTGACAACTGACCTAAACTACCTAAAAAAAATTAGAATTAAACTAAAAATTTAAAAATTCTGTGAGTAATTGAAGCTTACCAGCTATGAAGTAGTGCAAGTGAGTGAACACATATGTGGATTGAGTGTGGCAGATGATGGAACAGACGATTTCAATAATTTAGAATCTTGAGTGCACAGAGAAGGAAAAAAGTACAGCATCCCTAAGGATACTATTTATACTGATGTGCAGACTTAAGGAACAAGAGGAAGAGTGCGGATGTAGAATTCCTTATGCGGTCCACACTCTGTTACTTGGGGGTTTAAATGCCTTTGATGATCTGCGGTCCGCACAATTTGGAGTGCGACCGCAAATTTTGACTGCGGACCGCAGAATTTGATGTGCGGCCGCAGATTGGCCATTTCTCTTACAGACCAAACTTTTGAGAGTCTGCAATTTCCCATCTCAATTTGTGCGGTCCACACTGAAATTGTGCGCCGCGGTTCCTTTCTGCTATAGCTGTCACAATTGTGCGGTCCGCATTTTTTTCACACATAGCCAATTTTTCTAAGCACAATTCCTGTAAAGAACACTAATTCCTGCAACATACTTCAAATACAGTTAGCATAAAAATAGCACCTATCTACAAAAGAAGAAAAAAAAGAGAAAAAGAAAATATGGGTTGCCTCTCAAGAAGCGGCTGATTTAACGTCGCAGCATGACGCAGATTACCATCACTTGAAATGAATCACCATCACAACATGGCCATCACCAACTATTCCCAAATAATTCTTCACCCGGTGACCATTAACTCGAAACACCTCATCATTTTTATTCTTCAAGTCCAATGCACCAAAGGGTGTCACACCCACAACTTCAAACGGGCCACTCCATTTAGACTTTAACTTTTCGGGAAACATCCGCAACCGTGATTTGAACAACAACACAAGATCACCCTCTTTGAACTCTTTGTTCCAAATGTACTTGTCATGAAGATATTTCATCTTCTCTTTGTATAAGGACGAACTTGTGTATGCATGATACAGGAACTCATCCAACTCATTCAAATGTGTCACCTTCAAGTTGGCGGCGACATCCCAATCAAGATTCAACTTCTTTAGAGCCCACATGGCTTTGTGCTCAAGTTCCACCGGATGATGACAAGCTTTTCCAAACACCAACCTGTATGGAGACATTCCGATAAGTGTTTTGTAGGCCGTCCTATAAGCCCATAAAGCATCATCAAGTTTATTGGATCAATTCGCCCGGTGAGCATTTACTGTTTTGGACAAAATACTCTTTAGCTCCCGGTTGGAGACTTCCACTTGAACGCTTGCCTGTTGATGATAGGGAGTCGTGACTTTATGAGTGACAGCATACTTGGTGAGTATGGTGTCAAAGGCTTTGTTGCAAAATAGTGGCCCCCCATCGCTTATGATAGCCCGCGGATTACCAAATCTTGTGAAAATAGTTTTCTTCAAGAATGCCACCACACTTCTCGCCTCGTTGTTGGGTAGAGCAACGGCCTCAACCCATCTGGACACATAATCAACCGTGACAAAGATGTAGGTGTTTCCAAAAGAACTCACAAAAGGACCCATGAAGTCAATACCCCACACATTGAAAATATCAATCTCCAAAATGGTGGTGAGGAGTATTTCATTTTTCTTTGTGATTCCACCGGCCCTTTGACATTCATCACATCATTTTTCACTAGATCACTTGCATCCTTGTAGAGAGTGGGCCAAAACTACAACTTAGCACTTCGGCCACCGTTCTTGCTCCACCATGGTGACCACCATATGGCGAAGAATGACAAGCCCCAAGAATTTCATATTTCTCTTCCTCCGGTACACATTTTCTAATCACCCCATCCATACAAATTCGGAAAACGTACGATTCATACCAGTAATAGTCTTGACAATCCCGTTTGAGTTGCTTCCTTTGGTTTGAAGAGAACTCATCTGGGATGATACCACTCACAAGAAAATTTGCTAGATCTGCGAACCATGGTACCTTTTTAATTGCAATAGCCAAAACTTTCACATTGGGGAAAGAGTCATTGATTTCAAACTCTTGCAGCAAAAGCACCCATCTCATCAATCGGATTGTGGAATCTTTCTTACTCATAAGATAACAAAATGCCACATGATCTGTATGGACAATCACTTTTGCACCCATCAAGTACGGGAAAAAACTTCTCGATAGAAAATACAATTGCAAGGAGCTCTTTCTCCGTAACAGTATAGTTGACTTGGGAACTATTCATGGTCTTACTAGCATAGTAGACCGAATGAAAAACCTTGTTGATGCATTTCCCCAAAACAACCCCTACTGCTACCTCGCTTGCATCACACATGAGCTCAAAAGGAATACTCCAATTTGAAGCGGTGTTAATAGGAGTAGTATTTGTCACACCTCCTTTTTCCGCTTACCCGCAAGGGGCATAAAGGAGTTTTTCCACTTTAAGGACAATCGAAACGGGATTTATTATTAAGATTCAGAGTCGCCACTTGGGAGATTAATGGTGTCCCAAGTCACCGGTTGAATCCTGAACCGAGGAAATTATGACTCTGTTAACAGTCAGCGAACCAGAAATCCGAGTAAGGAATTCTATTAACCCGGGAGAAGGTGTTAGGCATTCCCGGATTCCGTGGTTCTAGCACGGTCGCTCAACTGCTGTAATTGATTTGATCTGATTTCAAAACATGTTCTAACTTATGTGCCTTTTATTAGTAAACCACTTTTATTTTTATTTTTAATAAGAATTGCAACGTCGTGAAAATGCGTCTCGAACCACGTCGCACCAGTGCACCCGTAATTGTCAACACATTTCAACTTTGTTGCGATTTGGATTTGGGTCACATAAATGTGCACCCACATTTAAGAAGGTAATATTATTAAAATACGCGCCTAAAGCAACTACACTTTTATTATCTTTGGGGAAGACCGTGAAATTCGTTAAACGGTCCGCCCGAATTCTAAGTATTTTTTATATAACATTTACTGAGGGCCCCGCATTTGTATTTCAATTGGCGAGGCTCGTCTCATTTATTATTTAAAAAGCAAATCTAAAGTAGACTACAATTTTCTATTTAGTTGCCTCTATCAATACAAGAAAAATCCTAATTAATTAACATATTTGAAATATCCAAAAGTCTATAAGTCAATTCCCCACAATTAGGCCCCAATAACCGAATGAATAGAAAAAAATATATCTTGCAGGTATTTCAAAGCAATTCATGTTTCATTTTAAAAAGGGCGGGACTGCCTGGGCCCAGAACAAATCCAAAGGCCCACTCTCACTTTTAATTTGGAGCCAGTAAATATGATCAGTAACCAAATTAGTATAAACTTCACTTGATCTATCTTGAATAAGCTCAACTATTTTAAATGGTCTTCTATATGAATCCAGACAGGCGTATTGCATTTTTATTTCTTCAGGCGTGATTTGTGACTAAACATTAGCTAATTCATTAACCCTTGATTGTCAAGACCTTACCATTAACTTATATTCCAAATGAACACATTAACTGAAACTCAATAGCTACTTAGTCTCATTTAACAGGCTATAAACGAATTGCTAAGATGAATTATTCGGACAGTTTTACAACTACTGAAAAGCTTGTCAAGTGTTTTAAGAGCTAATATTAAGAACTAACATCATTCACTAACAATTCAGTATGTTATTCACATTAGCAATATTCACATAGGGAACTCGTGACTCTAGGAACAAATTTTGAAACTATTACTAAAAGCTATTTATTATGCTAAGACTTAATATATAGGAAGTTGTATATTCCGATGCTAAGCTACAACTATCACAAGAGTTCAACTACATTTACTGAAGATACAGGCTAAAAAAAATGAATCCAGATCTGGAATTTAACAGTCCAGTTACTACAAAATAGTTTCAACCCAATAAGTTCCAATTTACACGTACAAAATTATTTAAACAGTTCCTAAATTGAAAAGTCCAGGCCAAATCAAACAGTTCTTCAATAATCAACTTCCATGCATGCTGATTCATTATCCAACGTCACTTGAGTCTAGTGACATACCTGGAAATTGAGATATAAGTGAGAAGGAGAGGAGATCAGCTAATAATTGAGCGATTAGCAGTATTACAGCAGGTCACAGCAGCAGGAAGATAATGTGAGATCAAAAATGATAATCCCAAGCCCAGTGATAAGCAAACAGCATCAGATTAAGCCAAATAAACTCGCAAATAGACCTGAATACACTTAAAACTTCCAACAGGCCAGAACTTGACCCAAAACTAGCTCAATTGGACCCAAAATCCACCAGAACTTAACCTCAAATACCAGACTTGGAGCTAAGAAAGCTGGAAATTAAACTGTAAATTTCAATGAAACAGTGACTGTCTTTTTTTTGTTTTTTTGTTTTTCTATTACATTAGCTATTGTTTTTGGATTTTTGGACGTTTAAATTTCAAAAGCTAGATCTAAAAGTTGAAGAATACACGTTTGGGGGGGGGGGGGGATTTTAGAGGCTGAAAAAAACTTTTTTTTCAAGACAGCTCACTGCCTTTATAAGCAAGGGTCTAGA
>NW_017671975.1:113407-124849 GCF_001879085.1 Nicotiana attenuata | reverse complement strand
TCACGTGTTTTTCTCTTGTTTCTCCATTTTCTTTACCCTGCTCGGGCTTACGAGTTTTATTATTGATTCCGAAAGAGGGGTAATGCAACGAAAATAACCCGAAGGCTCAAAGGGGTAACAAAGGATAAAGTGTTTGGATAGCAGAACAAAATGCCTTCGTCATTTCAATCTCCAAAACATGCCAAGTACACACTACGCAATTAAACAAACTGAGGAAAACATAGGTAACATTTTTTGATTGCACCAGAATTACTAACCATATCCACACATTTGCCTTCTGCATTTGTCAATTATCCAGCACCATTTGGACAACAGTCTCGGTACCACGAGCGGCCCCTGCAGACTCGGGGGCAAACTTGCCTTTGGTCTCAAACCGATGTGGCATGGATACATTTCAACAGTATTTCTTTATGTTCCGTACTGACCCAAGTTTCACACAATTTGGGCTCGAAGAGATTTCAAAATACCCTGACTGTCCTTACATCTTCAACATTATTTTATTGCTTCATTACTAAACTGACTTTTTAAAAACCAGGCTGAGAATTTATGCGTGCATGTCATGTCACCAGAACCAGCATGAAAAGAATTGCAAAAGGAGAAAGGAACCAGATAAAATGACTAGAAATGGCGGGAAACAGAGAATTGCATTAGACTGACGGTGAAATGGTTTAAACAACGAAACAAGCAAACTAGACTAGAGTTACAACCCTTGAACAAACCTAAACAGCACTACACAAGCTACTACGACGAGACAAACAAGACAAAATGAAAGGATAGAAGGGTTTGAGTCACAAGACAATATCCGGATTACAACCCTGAAATAACCCGGACAAAAGAAATGACAACAAAATAAACCACCAAAACTCCAAGAGATGGAGCGTCTTCCCAATTACCAAGTACGGCGTCTTAGCCACTGCATTTCACACCAAGATTGCTGGAATTTTCATAAGACTTCATCACGTTGTTCTGAGCAAACTGCTTCTGGGTTTCTTCTGCCGGCTCATTCTCACAATCAATCATACCCACCATATGCGTAGAAAAATAAATTGAAAAGAAAGACCATTAAAAGTAATTGGGCCAATCTTCAATAATTAAAACCTTAGCCCAAACGAATCACCACTCCAGGCCAAAACCATGTCTCCACACGGCCTGCCCTCTAGTCAACAAAACGAACGTCATTTGGCGTCGTTTGATCTCAACCATCCATACCCTCAAATCCAAGGGCTCGGATTGATCGTCAATTTCAATTAAAACTGTGCCTAACAAATCAAGTAAACCTTAAAACAAAATGCCTTTCCTCGTATTAAGCATGTAACACTGCCGGAGCCGTCGCCGGCGGTGAACGCCACCTATGCCACGGCCCTCAAATTCAACACCACGGTTCGTTCTCATTCCCCTCTTCCCATTCTTACCATTGTTTCCCTCGAAATCTTGCCGGAATTTGTTCAAATATCCCTTTGAAATTTTTCCGGCCACGACGTCGGTTACCCCAAATAACCCCAAAATAACACCGTATAACCACCCGAGCCTTCCTCTACACAACCCCCATAACCACTTGTCTCGAAGGTGGTTGGAATGCCTCGAATATTAAATCAAAGTTTTCGGCCAAAACCCTAATGTTCCAATTCCTACCAAATCAATGCCTATGGTTCCTGGGGTTCCCTCGTAATGAATTCAAGGGTCAACGGCAATTAAATCTCGTTATACGATGCTTAATTTTGAGTCAAAATCAGTGAGGTCCTCTTTTATTATCTTTTAGTCTTTCTTTTAATTTTGATTCTGAAAATGGTTGATTCATTCTTTAATCAAATTGCTGCATGATTGATAATTCAATAACAATTTGAGTTTTGTTTATATTTTTGATGCAATATTTGTTTCTTTTATTCAATTGTTTTAGCTTAGTAATTCTGCTTAAGAGTGCTTGATTTTATTGATATTTGTTTGGTTAGATTAAGTTGGTCTAGTTTAGTTTAATCAAGTTTTTGGGTAATTCATTAGGGCATTGAGTTTCCTAGGATTAGTTTAATAGATTGGTTATAGCCGTGTGAATGTATTGATAGTTGTAGAAGGATTTTCTAGAAGTTACTAGATGGGATTGAAAATGTTAATTCTAAGGAAATAAGCGGTGATAACTTGACACCTAAGTTAATAACGATGGGGGTTAATTGAACACTCATCAGGGATTGAAATGAAAGCTTGGGAAAGAGGTCATAACTTCAGGGACTAAAAAGAAAATTGAAATCTGAAAAAAATCTAGACCCTTGCTTTATAAAAGCAGTGAGGCTGTCTTGAAAAAAAGTTTTTTCAGCCTCTAAAAATCCCCCCCCCCCCCCAAAAGTGTATTCTTCAACTTTTAGATCTAGCTTTTGAAATTTAAACGTCCAAAATCCAAAAACAATAGCTAATGTAATAGAAAAACAAAAAAAACAAAAAAAAAGACAGTCACTGTTTCATTGAAATTTACAGTTTAATTTCCAGCTTTCTTAGCTCCAAGTCTGGTATTTGAGGTTAAGTTCTGGTGGATTTTGGGTCCAATTGAGCTAGTTTGGGTCAAGTTCTGGCCTGTTGGAAGTTTTAAGTGTATTCAGGTCTATTTGCGAGTTTATTTGGCTTAAATCTGATGCTCGTTTGCTTATCACTGGGCTTGGGATTATCATTTTTGATCTCACATTATCTTCCTGCTGCTGTGACCTGCTGTAATTACTGCTAATCGCTCAATTATTAGCTGATCTCCTCTCCTTCTCACTTATATCTCAATTTCCAGGGTATGTCACTAGACTCAAGTGACGTTGGATAATGAATCAGCATGCATGGAAGTTGATTATTGAAGAACTGTTTGATTTGGCCTGGACTTTTCAATTTAGAACTGTTTAAATAATTTGTACGTGTAAATTGGAACTTATTGGGTTGAAACTATTTGTAGTAACTGGACTTTAAATTCCAGATCTGGATTTCATTTTTTTTAGCCTGTATCTTCAGTAAATGTAGTTGAACCTTTGATAGTTGTAGCTTAGCATCGAATATACAACTTTCCTATATATTAAGTCTTAGCATAATAAATAGCTTTTAGTAATAGTTTTCAAAATTTGTTCTAGAGTCACGAGTTCCCTATGTGAATTTTGCTAATGTAATGAACATACTGAATTGTTAGTGAATGATGTTATTCTTAATATTAGCCTTAAACACTTGACAAGCTTTTCAGTAGTTGTAAAACTGTCCGAATAATTCATCTTAGCAATTCGTTTTATAGCCTGTTAAAATGAGACTAAGTAGCTATTGAGTTTCAGTTAATGTGTTCATTTGGAATATAAGTTAATGGTAAGGTCTTGACAATCAAGGGTTAATGAATTTAGCTAATGTTTAGTCACAAATCACGCCTGAAGAAATAAAAATGCAATACGCCTGTCTGGATTCATATAGGAAAGACCATTAAAATAGTTGAGCTTATTCAAAGATAGATCAAGTGAAGTTTATACTAATTTGGTTACTGATCATATTTACTGGCTCCAAATTAAAAGTGAGAGTGGGCCTTTGGATTTGTTCTGGGCCCAGGCAGTCCCGCCCTTTTTAAAATGAAACATGAAATTGCTTTGAAATACCTGCAAGATATATTTTTTTCTATTCATTCGGTTATTGGGGCCTAATTGTGGGGAATTGACTTTATAGACTTTTGGATATATTTCAAATATATGTTAATTATTAGGATTTTTCTTGTATTGATAGAGGCAACTAAATAGAAAATTGTAGTCTACTTTAGATTTGCTTTTTAAATAATAAATGAGACGAGCCTCGCAATTGAAATACAATGCGGGGCCTCAGTAAATGTTATATAAAAAATACTTAAGAATTCGGGCGGACCGTTAACGAATTTCACGCGTCTTCCCCAAAGATAATAAAAGTGTAGTTGCTTTAGGCGCGTATTTTTAATAATATTACCTTCTTAAATGTGGGTGCACATTTTATGTGACCCAAATCCAAATCCCAAACAAAGTTGAAATGTGTTGACAATTACGGGTGCACTGGTGCGACGTTGGTTCGAGACGCATTTTCACGACGTTGCAATTCTTATTAAATAAAAATAAAAGTGGTTTACTAATAAAAGGCAACATAAGTTAGAACATGTTTTGAAATCAGATCAAATCAATTACAGCGAGTTGAGCGACCGTGCTAGAACCACGGAATCCGGGAATGCCTAACACCTTCTCCCGGGTTAATAGAATTCCTTAACTCGGATTTCTGGTTCGCTGATTAACAGATCATAATTTCCTCGGTTCAGGATTCAACCGGTGACTTGGGGACACCATTAATCTCCCAAGTGGCGACTCTGAATCTTAATAATAAATCCCGTTTCGATTGTCCTTAAAGTGGAAAAACTCCTTTATGCCCCTTGCGGTAAGCGGAAAAAGAGGTGTGACAAATACTACTCCTATTAACCACCTTCTCAAATTGGAGTATTCCTTTTGAGCTCATGTGTGATGCAAGCGAGTGGTAGCAGTAGGGGTTGTTTTGGGGAAATGCATCAACAAGGTTTTTCATTCGGTCTACTATGCTAGTAAGACCATGAATAGTTCCCAAGTCAACTATACTGTTACGGAGAAAGAGTCCTTGCAATTGTATTTTCTATCGAGAAGTTTTTTCCCGTACTTGATGGGTGCAAAAGTGATTTCCATAAGATCATGTGGCATTTTGTTATCTTATGAGTAAGAAAGATTTCCACAATCCGATTTGATGAGATGGTGCTTTTGCTGCAAGAGTTTGAAATCAATGACTCTTTCCCCAATGTGAAAGTTTTGGGGCCTATTGCAATTAAAGGTACCATGGTTCGCAGATCTAGCAAATTTTCTTTGTGAGTGTATCATCCCAGATTGAGTTCTTTCAAACCAAAGGAAGCAACTCAAACGGGATTGTCAAGACTATTACTGGTATGAATCGTACGTTTTCCGAATTTGTATGGATTGGGTGATTAAGAAATGTGTACCGGAGAAGAAAATATGAATTCTTGGGCTTGTCATTCTTCGCCATATGGTGTCACCATGGTGAGCAAGAACGGTGGCCGAAGTGCAAGTTGTAGTTTTGGCCCACTTCTCTACAAGGATGCAAGTGATCTAGTGAAAAATGATTGATGAATGTCAAAGGGCGGTGGAATCACAAAGAAAAATGAAATACTCCTCACCACCATTTTGGAGATTGATATTTTCAATGTGTGGGTATTGACTTCATGGGTCCTTTTGTGAGTTCTTTTGGAAACACCTACATCTTTGTCACGGTGATTATGTGTCCAGATGGTTGAGGCCGTTGCTCTACCAACAACGAGGCGAGAAGTGTGGGTGCATTCTTGAAGAAAACTATTTTCACAAGATTTGGTAATTCCGCGGGCTATCATACGACGTAATGATGGGGGGCCACTATTTTGCAACAAAAGCCTTGACACCATACTCACCAAGTATGCTGTCACTCATAAAGTCACGACTCCCTATCATCACAGCAAGCGTTCAAGTGGAAGTCTCCAACGGGGCTAAGAGTAATTTTGTCCAAAACAGTAAAATGCTCACCGGGCGAATTGATCCAATAAACTTGATGATGCTTTATGGCTTATAGGACGGCCTACAAAACACTTATCGGAATGTCTCCATTACAGGTTGGTGTTTGGAAAAGCTTGTCATCATCGGTGGAACTTGAGCACAAAAGCCGTGGGCTCTAAAAAGAAGGTGAAAATCTGATTGGGATGTCGCCGCCAACTTGAAGTGACACATTTGAATTGAGTTGGATGAGTTCCTTGTATCATGCATACACAAGTTCTCCTTATACAAAGAGAAGATGAAATATCTTCATGACCAAGTACATTTGGAACAAAGAGTTCAAAGAGGGTGATCTTGTTGTTGTGTTCAAATCACGGTTGCGGATGTTCCCGAAAAAGTTAAAGTCTAAATGGAGTGGGCCCGTTTGAAGTTGTGGGTGTGACACCCTTTGGTGCATTGGACTTGAAGAATAAAAATGATGAGGTGTTCGAGTTAATGGTCACCGGGTGAGAATTATTTGGGAATAGTTGGTGATGGCCATGTTGGATGGTGATTCATTTCAAGTGATGGTAATCTGCGTCATGCTGCGACGGTTAAATCAGCCGCTTCTTGAGAGGCAACCATATTTTCTTTTTCTCTTTTTTTCTTCTTTTTGTAAATAGGTGCTATTTTTATGCTAACTGTATTTGAAGTATGTTGCAGGAATTAGTTTCTTTAAAGGAAGTTGTGCTTAGAAAAATTGGCTATGTGTGAAAAAAATGCGGACCGCACCAATTGTGACAGCTATAGCAGAAGGAACCGCGGCGCACAATTTCAGTTGTGGACCGCACAAATTGAGATGGGAAATTGCAGACTCTCAAAGTTTGGTCTGTAAGAGAAAATGGCCAATCTGCGGCCGCACATCAATTCTGCGGTCCGCAGTCAAAATTTGGTCGCACTCCAATTGTGCGGACCGCAGATCATCAAAGGCATTTAAACCCCCAAGTAACAGAGTGGTGGACCGCATAAGGAATTCTACATCCGCACTCTTCCTCTGTTCCTTAAGTCTGCACATCAGTATAAATAGTATCCTTAGGGATGCTGTACTTTTTCCTTCTCTTCACTCAAGATTCTCAAATTATTGAAATCGTCTGTTCCATCATTCTGCCACACTCAATCCACATATGTGTTCACTCACTTGCACTACTTCATAGCTGGTAAGCTTCAATTACTCACAGAATTTTTAAATTTTTAGTTTAATTCTAATTTTTTTAGGTAGTTTAGGTCAGTTGTCAATAGATTTCAATTTTAATACCATGCTGGTTAATGTGTAATGGGTAAACTACTATTGCTTTATGGTGAATGGGTAAATTGATTTGCATGCTTACTTTTAATACCACGTCAATTCTTGCAAAATTTGTAAACCTTAGGAGTTTGATCGACTATGTTCTGAAACCTGCGGCCGCACAAGAAATTGTGCAGTCGGCAGAAGTCAAGATAGAGTACTGTTATGAGAGGCTGAATCTGCGGCCGCACTTGAAATTGTGCAAGACCGCAGAAATCCACCACGGCCGCCAGAAAAGTGTATCACGCCGCAGAACACTCTATTCTCTGTCTTCAGAGAGTTGATATTTTGGATATCCAATGTGCGGCCATAATGATAATTGTGCGACCACACTTCAAATCTGAGTCACACTCAAAATTGTGCGGACCGTAGTTCTATCTTTCGCAGCAAGTTCAAATTGTTGCGGTCCGCTTAAACTAGTCTGCCAGGCCGCACTTGTGTATATGCGGACCCACACTTCACCACCCTGCAATCAGTTTACACTATATCGTTGTTGTGTGTGAACTTTGAACTACAACTAAATTCCTACATGCCTGTGTATACGATAATGCTTAGATCTCGAGGCCGTGAAGAACTCAAATGGAAGGGGTGATCTTCTCGGGACTAAGAAAGAGGCCTATGCCTAGTTCCAACAGCCCCCAATCTATTCTTATGCCCCATCCAAGAAGCATCGGAGGCACTCAGTCAGAGCACGGCTGTCCAATCACAACACCCGGGAATATACCTCCGACAAGCCTACCACATCTCAAAGCACCTCAAGGTTTGGAGAGTGCCATTCAGGCTTCAAAACCTTCCTATACACCTGTCCTGAGGCACACCACCGATGGTCAAGTTATGAGAATTCCGGATGATGGCCAGGGGGGTGATACGAGAGTGCCGGCCTTGAAGGGTCGAAGAAGAAAGAGTCGTGGAGACATTTTGCCAGTTCTAGCTATTTCACTTGCTCCGTGATTGATGGCCACCAGATCGCTCATTCTTGACGGACAGTTTCAACTAAAAGACCTTGACAAACTACAATCCAACAGCCTTGAGACAATTCTGAAGCAGCAAGGGGGATCGCGTTCGCCCAGAGGAGTAGATGCAATGAGTTATCTGGTCGTGATCAACCTAATTGCGCACATAAAATAGTGGGACCAAAGGAGAATAGAGGTTGAGATTGACCATAAACACGAATTAAACACCTACTTAGTGAGTGAGCGATGTCTGAGCCTGTGCATACTGGAAAAGCTGGCAATGGGAGATGCATCACGTCCATGGCTGTAGATTCTTGTAGCCCTGGGCACTACACAGGATCACAGCAGGATTCCTATTTATCAGGAACACCCTGAACTTTGAGGCAAAGATGGCAGACTTTTGTATGCAGCAAGACTGACCGTGCAAGATAAAACAAACCTTCCGTATTCAACGGGCATTTCTAGTCATTCTATTATGGCTGGGTACCTGATCGATTTATGGGGTGTCGTGATGATCGGCCAACATATCTGTGGGTCACCAGCAAGGCTGACACCCTCCTACCCATATCCCAACACCATCATTGAGTACCTCACAGAGCCACGGGTGGAGCCGAGGGATTTTGATACTAAGGTGCAGGCGAAAGAAGCCCCTCTCATGTATTCTTTGATGAGGTGATGGAAACCCAAAAAAAAAGTGTCAGCCTCCTACTACTGCGGGCCAGTCTGATGACCGCGGGTAGCGCCAGAGACAGTCGTTATGTGCCTCTACTTCAGTAGAGCCTATCAGCTATGCTCTCTCTCCTTCTTCAAGTCCTTCAACAACACCTATTACAGGATTCCACCTCGCTTTGAAGTCGGTGCATGTGCCCAATTCATCCACTATCTGCGCTTGAGGTCTCCCAAACACTGGACGAGCCTCAACAACTGGATGCAGACAGCCACTGCCAAACTGTACTGACATATATGTTTACCTTGAAAATGGTGATACGATTAGATCTGATGTTCTGGTCCTAAAAATTACGTGATTTATTTTTATGCTAGTTGTTAAGCAATAGATGCTAATAAGAGACTATGAAAATAAGATAAGCGTTTGGAGATAGTGTTTTTAAGCAAAACTGGATGGTTGGGAGCATGTTCTGTTGTTCAATGTTATGTGTTGGTGCTACATGTGTTATAATTGTTGTATATATCTTACAAAATGACAAGGATCCCATTTAATAAGAAGGAAAATCCCAGCTAGTACATGAGTAACTATTTACAAAGAAATATAGCTGGCACAAACTATTTACTAAGTCTGGTAACAGACTAGTGTTTTTTCTTGCAGGTTTGTCAGTTCTGGCACGTGCCTTCGGAACAATCCCGCTCTTCATTGATAATCATCGATTTGCACTGCCTGGAAGTGGAACATTAGGAGCGTTCGAGGTGAACCTCGAGGCCATGCTCAAAGCCTTCGGTGGCGCGCCTGGGAAGCGCTACAACGGACATTAAAAATCGGGGTTATTATTTTTTACCGTATACAGAAATATAGCTTGGGCATACTATTCACTAGTATGGACAGACAAGTTATTTCTTCTTGCAAGTATGTCAGTTCTGGTGCACAAGCCTTGGGAACTTCCCATTTTTCCAGGTTGATAACCTTCGATGTATGCCGCCCATAAGTTAGTCATAAAGAAACATCAACTTCGAAACAATGTAAGTAACGATCTCGAATTCTGATCCTTCGGTTTGCCTTTATCACTGATGGTAGTCACGCCCTATCAAGCGATTGAATATGACAAAATGAGGTGGCTCCGAAGGTCGCTCCATACAGCCCTAAAGCCTTTGGAATTACTGCAGCGGTTTGGCTGTCCTCTGTGGTCCCGGCTCCAGCGTGCACGTTAAACTTCTACAAATACTTCTTCATCGCTCCTTATTTTCCACTGCACCATCAATCCCTCCAAAGAGTTTTTCTTACCTCTCTCTTGCGTTCTACCTCTGAAGCAACAAATTTCTTTTCCCCTTCAAGAACCTTCTAACAATAATTGGCGAAAAACTCCACCCCTATTCCTCAAGAAGGTGTGCCTTCTTCCTCCTACGCCGGTCACCGTCTAAGGGTAAAGCAACAATGCCTGCCTCGCTTGTTATGGAATGATGTTCCAGTAGGCCTTTTTGAAATTACTTTCAACTTCAAGACCAGAAAACCTTCTTCGAGGCCGGGACGATGCGAGCCTGTGTCCTAATATGTAAGGTTAATAGCAGACGTCGAGAAGGTGCAAGGCGACTGCCGCTGGGGGGACGCGATGCTTGGGGAGATTCGCCTCTCGAGGGGGAGAATATAACGACATATTAAACGAATTTTCAGTGTATTATACTTATCCATTCACCCTTGGACGGTAGAACCATCCTCGCCTTTATAGACCACGTTGATTCTTCGACTTTCGCACACGATATCAGTAACCCTCGGCCAATTCATCCTTTCATTCTGGGGCATTATTTTTATGACCAGATATATTCGAACATGATTTAAGGGGGATGCCTTTCACCCTCGTCCACCTGGTCAGAATGTATAGTTCCCGAACTCTTCCGCGGGGGCCTTGATTAAGCTTCCGCCTATCGGGCCTCGAGGGTGCTTTTGCTTTATGTGCTAACGAAGCGTTAGGAATGGAGGTGGATGAGCCGCTTTGTCTGAGTTGGGACCTCGACCTGATTCCACGGAGAGGATGTATTCCCCAAAAAGTTGGAACGAAACGAAGTTAATATGCCAATTAAATATTCTCTCGATTCTTTTCGGGTACATCTTCGTACGGACTGACCTCCCTGTTGATGCACCATATCATGTACCTAATGCAGTTAATGACCTCTCGGGCTGGGCGTCAACCAGGCTGGATTCAATATTGCTCAATACGCTGAGGCGTTTGTGGCGCGAGCTGTCCCAGACTCGAAGGAAGTTAAGGACTATGGTGAGCCTTACTTCTGCTGTAATTATATCTCTAATAGAACTGCTGTTGATAGCATTCCTCACTCCCTGTGTTTATATTTTGCATTTGTGCAGGTCTGGGGGAGGGATCCCCCTAATGAGGGAAGCAAGTTGGTGAATCGGATACCCGAGACCTGACGAATAGAAGAAGAAAGAATGGAATCGTCGACGAGCCTTCGAAATCCATTGAAAGCCAAAAGTGGGGGAACCTAAGGGCGATTAGCAGCCCTAACTCAAACAGTTTAGCAGGGACCCGAGCTAAGACGGAAGAAAGATGATTCCTCGATGCATCCGAAGGAGGGAAAACCTGATTCGCCCCTTATACACAGAGATATTTGGCTTCCAAGTCGGAACTTTGTGTTGTCGTTGTCCAACACCTCGACCTAAAGAGGCCTTTGAGGACGTATCGGGAATGTCCTCGAAGCCAGTTGACTGGCAAAATTAAATCCTCGAGCTGAGGCGCATTTGGTATGGCGGCCAGAGGGACCCAGTTTTTAAAGCTCTTTAGAGACAAGAGATGGCCCGACTTGATCCCGTTGGGTTATTGATGTGATGTGTTTGTCTCCTCCGTGACCGACTTTACCTCCTAGGAAACAAGGATGCCCAGCTTATATACCTTCTGTATGGTTCGGGCCCCATCGGAGATAAAAGCGATTGGAAGGCCTTTAGCTGCGCCCGAAGATCTCTCTC
>NW_017671975.1:112777-113382 GCF_001879085.1 Nicotiana attenuata | reverse complement strand
TATTTTCTCTTTCTTTTGTTTTTCTCGTTTTTTTTTTCTTTTTTTGTTATTTTTATTTATTTATTATTTATGCATTTTTCTAATTTTATTAAATGTAAGATCAAAAACTAAAGACCCAAATTGGATCTAATTAATTTCCAAAATAGAAAAATGTAAAATTTAAAATTGTAAAAGGACTACTTTTGTTATTTTCCTTATCTTAAAGTAACTTAATTACTAATTAATCTTAAAAATATAAAATTAACCCTAAATGCAAATGCCAAGTATTTTTATATTTTTCACTAATTAAAATGCACAAACAAAATGCAAACAATTAACATAAAATGTCACAAAAATCCACAAAATTGCAAAATAATGAAAGAAATCATTTTGTTTGAATTTCTGGGAATAATTCATATAGGGCAAAAATCACGTGCTCAGAGCTGCCCCTCTTTCCTCGGAAACACGAAGAGTTTTCGTGCAAAGATAAGTGAGCGGATACGAGCGAATTTTGCCCGTTTGAATACTCCGTGTGAAGCATTTTTGAAAAGGTTTGACCGCACCCTGCTTCTGAGGTTGCCTACATATCCTTGGCTAAAAAGGAATCAGGTCTGTGTGGTTCGGGA